>NC_092101.1:42364573-42499573 GCF_045679555.1 Salvelinus alpinus | reverse complement strand
CTATTTGTCCCTAAACAGAGAGTACACAGTGGCAGAATACCTGACCACTGTGACTGACCCAAACTTAAGGAAAGCTTTGACTATGTACAGACTCAGTGAGCATAGCCTTGCTATTGAGAAAGGCCGCCGTAGGCAGACATGGCTCTCAAGAGAAGACAGGCTATGTGCTCACTGCCCACAAAATGAGGTGGAAACTGAGCTGCACTTCCTAACCTCCTGCCCAATGTATGACCATATTAGAGAGACATATTTCCCTCAGATTACACAGATCCACAAAGAATTTGAAAACAAATCCAATTTTGATAAACTCCCATATCTACTGGGTGAAATTCCACAGTGTGCCATCACAGCAGCAAGATTTGTGACCTGTTGCCACAAGAAAAGGGCAACCAGTGAAGAACAAACACCATTGTAAATACAACCCATATTTATGCTTATTTATTTTAACTTGTGTGCTTTAACCATTTGTACATTGTTACAACACTGTATATATATATAATATGACATTTGTAATGTCTTTATTGTTTTGAAACTTCTGTATGTGTAATGTTTACTGTTAATTTGTATTGTTTATTTCACTTTTGTGTATTATCTACCTCACTTGCTTTGGCAATGTTAACACATGTTTCCCATGCCAATAAAGCCCCTTGAATTGAATTGAATTGAATTGAATTGAATTGAATTGAGAGAGAGAGAGAGAGAGAGAGAGAGAGAGAGAGAGAGAGAGAGAGAGAGAGAGAGAGAGAGAGAGAGAGAGAGAGAGAGAGAGAGAGAGAGAGAGAGAGAGAGAGAGAGTTATTTAAGCAGGGAGTCATATAAATATCAGATACCTGCTCAGTATCCAGTCTTCCTTTCTGACTTCTAGTGGTGGTCTGGTCTCTGGTCCTGGGGTTGGCTGCTGGGCTCCCTCTCCATAATGAGTCTCCTCGGCTAGGCTAATGATGTGGGCTCCACCCTGGCCTGGTTCTCCGAGCCTGGCCGTGGTGTGTGGTCAGCAGGGTAGTCATGGGCACTCACACATCCCTGGGCATGCTTGTTACCCTCTGCCCCCCGGCTCCCTCCAGGGCATGGCTTGCCACCCACCTGGAAAGGTTAGATAATGAGCTGGTGAGCCTGAGTGCTGTTAGTGTGGATTAGTGTGTATGAGCGTGTGTGTGTGTGTGAGGAAAATGAATTTAAGCTTAAACAAAAAAAATCTATCTGGTTTCTTTGGCTATACAACATTGAGTCTATTGTGGATATGGAGCTAAATGAACAGTATTCCCTTTGCAGCTGAAAGCATCTAAGATGACATAGCACCAATGATACAGCAATACATTTAATGTATTTAAGCAAATTCTAGTTAAAGTTGACTGAGAGACGGGTCAAAGAACATCATCAGTTTTCCCCAAATAAACCCAACTAACCAAGGAAGCAGAGTAATGAGAAAATGATTTGATTTCATGTTGCTGTATAGCTGCATGTCTGTTGTGCCTTGTGTGTGCTTCAGAGTGGATATATTAAACTAGCTGTTTTTCTCAACAAGATCTCATAGTTTCCCTTCAAAATTCAAAAAATGTATTTTTTGTTTTTGTTTGTGAGCACCAAGGAAGGCATATATTGACGTTCTCAGATCTTTCAAAAGTCCAAAATTGCCGTCGATTTCTAGTGACCAGGCTGGTTTTTCTCTCATCCTCATGGCTGGCTGTTTCTGTACAGAGGAAAATATATACTTTCACTACCTCAGGCAGGCAGTCAGTCTGTCAGTTAGTCAAGAAGACTGACAATTTAACAGACAGGTAGATAGTCAGACAGACAGACAGACAGACAGACAGGGAGGTGAGAGAGGGAGAGAGGGAGGAGGGGCTTGGCAGCACTAGGTGAGGAAGTTTACGAGGACGTTGACGAGAAAGTTGGCAAGAAAGTTGGCGAGGAAGTTGGCGAGGAAGTTGACGAGGAAGTTGACGAGGAAGTTGACGTGACCGCAGTAGGAGGTGCAGATGTGAGCCTTTTCACTCGTTAAAGCTATTTAACATTTTACTGCAGTGGGCTAAATCAGGGTCACACAGATGAGGAAGAGTGAAGAGTGGGGAGTGGGTAGTAGAGGAGTGGAAGAGTGAGGAGTGGACGATTGGGGAGTGAGGAGTGGGGAGTGGAAGAGTGAAGAGTGGACGAGTAGGGAGTGGACGAGTGGGGAGTGAGGAGTGGAAGAGTGAGGAGTGGAAGAGTGAGGAGTGGAAGAGGGGAGTGGAAGAGTGGAGAGTGGAAGAGTGGGGAGAGTGAAGGGTGGGGAGTGGAGGAGTGAAGGATTGGAAGAGTGGAAGACATTTTCACCTCCCTGCATACAACCACACACGCTGTGTTTGGCTTGCAATGGATCCAGCGACGGATCAATTTCCTGTCCTTTTGTTCAGCAGGGACTTGGAATTCATGGACTCTAGTGACCCAGATACACTGCTCTGTCTTTCTCCTTTCTACTGCTCTGCTCATCATTAAAACACCCAGCATAATATCACACAGAACTGACTACCTGATCAGGGAGCGTGTACCCCTGAACAGACCATAACATCACACAGAACTGACTACCTGATCAGGGAGCGTGTACCCCTGAACAGACCATAACATCACACAGAACTGACTACCTGATCAGGGAGCGTGTACCCCTGAACAGACCATAACATCACACAGAACTGACTACCTGATCAGGGAGCGTGTACCCCTGAACAGACCATAACATCACACAGAACTGACTACCTGATCAGGGAGCGTGTACCCCTGAACAGACCTGGTTGTCCATTTGTCACATCCATACCTTCTGTGGTTCCACCTGTCTGCTATCACTTCCTGGAGTTACTGCTTAGTTTGGGAGAGGGATAGTGTTTTCTGTTTCTGCTCTGTGTGTGTGTGTGTGTGTGTGTGTGTGTGTGTGTGCGCGCGCTCTGGGTCCACTGGTCTGCTATAGCTGCCAGGCGTTACTGCTCTGTTTGGGAGAGGGATAGTGTTTTCTGTTACTGTTCTGTTCTGTGTCTGTGTGTGTCTGTGTCTGTGTCTGTGTCTGTGTGTGTGTGGCGGTGAGTAACATTGCTCTGGGTCCACTGGTCTGCTATCGCTGCCAGGCGTTAGTTTGGGAGAGGGATAGTGTTTTCTGTTACTGTTCTGTGTCTGTGTCTGTGTGTGTCTGTGTCTGTGTCTGTGTGTGTGTGGCGGTGAGTAACATTGCTCTGGGTCCACTGGTCTGCTATCGCTGCCAGGCGTTAGTTTGGGAGAGGGATAGTGTTTTCTGTTACTGTTCTGTTCTGTGTCTGTGTCTGTGTCTGTGTGTGTCTGTGTCTGTGTCTGTGTGTGTGTGGCGGTGAGTAACATTGCTCTGGGTCCACTGGTCTGCTATCGCTGCCAGGCGTTAGTTTGGGAGAGGGATAGTGTTTTCTGTTACTGTTCTGTGTCTGTGTGTGTCTGTGTGTGTGTGGCGGTGAGTAACATTGCTCTGGGTCCACTGCGTTGGCTTTAGCCCTAGTTGGTCTGTTCTGCCTGGCCCACACATACCCTCTTCTTTTTATTGTTTTGGATCTTGGACCAGCACGGTTCGGCACAGCTTGGAACACTTTTCCTTCAAATCTGGGGAATACGAGGAAGAGCGTCCAAAATTACTTGGCCCCCTCTTGTGACCTGCTGCTGTAGGAATCTATCTGTCTGGAACCAGCTGTACCACACACACAGGCCTTAAACACTCCACCCCACACACACTTGCTGAGGAAGGGGAAGTGGCTGATTAGCCCCTCTGTGTGTGTGTGTGTGTGTGTGTGTGTGTGTGTGTGTGTGTGTGTGTGTGTGTGTGTGTGTGTGTGTGTGTGCGCGCACGTACGTGGGTGTGGGAGTATTTATGTGTGTGTGTGTGTGTGTGTGTCTGTTTTGGGCTGAGTGCGTTGGTGCAGTGAAGCTACACGATGCTGGCAGCTGGGTCCTCAGCATCATCTGGGTCCTCAGCATCATCTGGGTCCTCAGCATCATCTGGGTCCTCAGCATCATCTGGGTCCTCAGCATCATCTGGGTCCTCAGCATCATCTGGGTCCTCAGCATCATCTGGGTCCTCAGCATCAAGAACATATAGTGCAGCATCGTGGCTCAGGTGCACCCACACACTCAAATAGTCACCCACACACCCAAGCAGCACGACCCCTCTCCCCCAACCCAAACATGGTGAATTTAGTTATGAAGCAGCACGACCCCTCTCCCCCCCAACCCAAACATGGTGAATTTAGTTATGAAGCAGCACGGCCCCTCTCCCCCCAACCCAAACAGGGTGAATTTAGTTATGAAGCAGCACGACCCCTCTCCCCCCAACCCAAACAGGGTGAATTTAGTTATGAAGCAGCACGGCCCCTCTCCCCCCAACCCAAACAGGGTGAATTTAGTTATGAAGCAGCACGACCCCTCTCCCCCCAACCCAACATGGTGAATTTAGTTATGAAGCAGCACGGCCCCTCTCCCCCCAACCCAAACAGGTGAATTTAGTTATGAAGCAGCACTGCCCCTCTCCCCCCAACCCAACATGGTAAATTTAGTTATGAAGCAGCACGACCCCTCTCCCCCCCAACCCAAACAGGTGAATTTAGTTATGAAGCAGCACGACCCCTCTCCCCCCCAACCCAACATGGTGAATTTAGTTATGAAGCAGCACGTCCCCTCTCCCCCCCAACCCAACATGGTGAATTTAGTTATGAAGCAGCACGACCCCTCTCCCCCCCAACCCAAACAGGATGAATTTAGTTATGAAGCAGCACGACCCCTCTCCCCCCAACCCAAACAGGGTGAATTTAGTTATGAAGCAGCACGACTCCTCTCCCCCCAACCCAAACATGGTGAATTTAGTTATGAAGCAGTACATTCCCTCTCCCCCCCAACCCAACATGGTGAATTTAGTTATGAAGCAGTACAGCCCCTCTCCCCCAACCCAAACAGGGTGAATTTAGTTATGAAGCAGCACGACCCCTCTCCCCCCCAACCCAAACAGGATGAATTTAGTTATGAAGCAGCACGACCCCTCTTCCCCCCAACCCAACATGGTGAATTTAGTTATGAAGCAGCACGGCCCCTCTCCCCCCCCAACCCAACATGGTGAATTTAGTTATGAAGCAGCACGGCCCCTCTCCTCCCCAACCCAACATGGTGAATTTAGTTATGAAGCAGCACGACCCCTCTCCCCCCCAACCCAACATGGTGAATTTAGTTATGAAGCAGCACGACCCCTCTCCCCCCCAACCCAACATGGTGAATTTAGTTATGAAGCAGCACGACCCCTCTCCCCCCAACCCAACAGGGTGAATTTAGTTATGAAGCAGCACGGCCCCTCTCCCCCCAACCCAACATGGTGAATTTAGTTATGAAGCAGCACGGCCCCTCTCCCCCCAACCCAAACATGGTGAATTTAGTTATGAAGCAGCACGGCCCCTCTCCCCCCCAACCCAACATGGTGAATTTAGTTATGAAGCAGCACGGCCCCTCTCCCCCCAACCCAAACATGGTGAATTTAGTTATGAAGCAGCACGGCCCCTCTCCCCCCCAACCCAACATGGTGAATTTAGTTATGAAGCAGCACGACCCCTCTCCCCCCAACCCAACATGGTGAATTTAGTTATGAAGCAGCACGACCCCTCTCCCCCCAACCCAACATGGTGAATTTAGTTATGAAGCAGCACGGCCCCTCTCCCCCCCCCCAACCCAACATGGTGAATTTAGTTATGAAGCAGCACGACCCCTCTCCCCCCAACCCAACATGGTGAATTTAGTTATGAAGCAGCACGACCCCTCTCCCCCAACCCAAACAGGGTGAATTTAGTTATGAAGCAGCACGGCCCCTCTCCCCCCAACCCAACATGGTGAATTTAGTTATGAAGCAGCACGACCCCTCTCCCCCCCAACCCAACAGGGTGAATTTAGTTATGAAGCAGCACGACCCCTCTCCCCCCAACCCAACATGGTGAATTTAGTTATGAAGCAGCACGACCCCTCTCCCCCCAACCCAACATGGTGAATTTAGTTATGAAGCAGCACGGCCCCTCTCCCCCCAACCCAACAGGGTGAATTTAGTTATGAAGCAGCACGACCCCTCTCCCCCCAACCCAAACAGGGTGAATTTAGTTATGAAGCAGCACGACCCCTCTCCCCCCAACCCAAACAGGGTGAATTTAGTTATGAAGCAGCACGGCCCCTCTCCCCCCAACCCAACAGGGTGAATTTAGTTATGAAGCAGCACGACCCCTCTCCTCCCCAACCCAACATGGTGAATTTAGTTATGAAGCAGCACGACCCCTCTCCCCCCAACCCAACATGGTGAATTTAGTTATGAAGCAGCACGACCCCTCTCCCCCCAACCCAAACAGGGTGAATTTAGTTATGAAGCAGCACGGCCCCTCTCCCCCCAACCCAACAGGGTGAATTTAGTTATGAAGCAGCACGGCCCCTCTCCCCCCAACCCAACATGGTGAATTTAGTTATGAAGCAGCACGGCCCCTCTCCCCCCAACCCAAACATGGTGAATTTAGTTATGAAGCAGCACGGCCCCTCTCCCCCCCAACCCAACATGGTGAATTTAGTTATGAAGCAGCACGGCCCCTCTCCCCCCAACCCAAACATGGTGAATTTAGTTATGAAGCAGCACGGCCCCTCTCCCCCCCAACCCAACATGGTGAATTTAGTTATGAAGCAGCACGACCCCTCTCCCCCCAACCCAACATGGTGAATTTAGTTATGAAGCAGCACGACCCCTCTCCCCCCAACCCAACATGGTGAATTTAGTTATGAAGCAGCACGGCCCCTCTCCCCCCCCCCCAACCCAACATGGTGAATTTAGTTATGAAGCAGCACGACCCCTCTCCCCCCAACCCAACATGGTGAATTTAGTTATGAAGCAGCACGACCCCTCTCCCCCCAACCCAACATGGTGAATTTAGTTATGAAGCAGCACGGCCCCTCTCCCCCCAACCCAACAGGGTGAATTTAGTTATGAAGCAGCACGACCCCTCTCCCCCCAACCCAAACAGGGTGAATTTAGTTATGAAGCAGCACGACCCCTCTCCCCCCAACCCAAACAGGGTGAATTTAGTTATGAAGCAGCACGGCCCCTCTCCCCCCAACCCAAACAGGGTGAATTTAGTTATGAAGCAGCACGGCCCCTCTCCCCCCAACCCAACAGGGTGAATTTAGTTATGAAGCAGCACGGCCCCTCTCCCCCCAACCCAACATGGTGAATTTAGTTATGAAGCAGCACGACCCCTCTCCCCCCCAACCCAACATGGTGAATTTAGTTATGAAGCAGCACAGCCCCTCTCCCCCCAACCCAACATGGTGAATTTAGTTATGAAGCAGCACGGCCCATCTCCCCCCAACCCAACATGGTGCATTTAGTTATGAAGCAGCACGACCCCTCTCCCCCCCAACCCAACATGGTGAATTTAGTTATGAAGCAGCACGACCCCTCTCCCCCCCAACCCAACATGGTGAATTTAGTTATGAACCTCTTGGAATTAATAGCGTGGATTTGTGTCAGATTGGGCTGGATTGCACTGAGCTGTTTAATCAGGCCATGGTAGTCCATACATTACTGTAGGCCTGTGTGTGTGTGCATGTTTATGTCTGCATGTGTGTGTGTATGGAGGGGAGGTCTGTGTGTGTGTGTTTGTAGTCATTCTGCATGGCACTTATCAAGAGATTTGGTGATTACTGCAGCACACATACACACACAGACCCCCCCTCATATACACACACACAGACCCCCCCCCCCCATACACCCACACACACACACACACACACACACACACACACACACACACACACACACAGACCCCCCCCCCCATAAACAGACACCCCACACACACAGACCCCCCCCCACCATACACACACACACACACACACACACACACACACACACACACACACACACACACACACACAGACCCCCCCCCCATAAACAGACCCCCCCCCCCATCTGTTTATGGGGGGGGGTCTGTGTGTGTGTGTGTGTGTGTGTGTGTGTGTGTGTGTGTGTGTGTGTGTGTGTGTGTGTGTGTGTGTGTGTGTGGGTGTATGGGGGGGGGGGGGTCTGTGTGTGTGTGTGTGTGTGTATATGAGGGGGGGTCTGTGTGTGTATGTGTGCTGCAGTAATCACCAAATCTCTTGATCAGTGCCATGCAGAATGACTACAAATACAAGCAATCACACGCAGTTTCTCTCACTCACTCAACCTCTCACTCTCTTTCTCTACAGCATACATTTCTGTGCTTCCGCCAACACCTCTCCTCTCTATTCTCACAATTTTACTGTCGCCTCCTCTCCCAAACCCTCTTTCTCTCTCTTAAACGTCACCGCTCTGTCTCTAGGGCCGGGACGATACCAGTATCACTATACTCGTTAGTATCGTGGAAAGAAACAAAACACGAAGCGGATTTCACTTCTTTAGGAAAACAGCCCTAATGTTGGAAACAAACATCATGTTGTCATCCAGAGTCACATTCATTTATTTTCAAAGTTATTGCACACAATTTACATACAGCGGGTTTTTAAAGGCCCAAGAGTTTGCTTCGTGTTTTCATTGTTGCAATGGAAAAAATATTGCGATACTGATACTCTCCTCTCTCGTTTCTCTTCTCTTTTCTCTTCCCTCCACTCCTCCTTTCTTCTCCTCTCTCTTCTCTCCTCTATCTTCCCTCCACTACTCCTTTCTTCTCCCCTCTCTTCTCTTCTCTCTTCCCTCCTCTCCCTCCACTCCTCCTTTCTTCTCCTCTCTTCTCTCCTCCTCTCTCTTCCCTCCACTCCTCCTCTCCTCTCTCTTCCCCTCACTCCTTTCCCTCCACTCCTTCTTTCCTCTCCTCTTCCTCAAACTCCTCCCTCTTCTCCTCTCTCTTCCCCCCACTCCTCTCTCCTCTCATTTCTCTTCCCTCATCACCCTCAAACTCCTCCTTTCTTCTCCTCTCTCCTCTATCTTCCATCCACTCCTCCTTTCCTCCCTCCTCTTCTCTCTCTTCCCTCAATTCTACCTCTCCTCCTGTCCTCTCCTCCTCCACTCTCTACCCTCCACTCCTCTCCTCTCTCTTCCCTCCTCTTCTCTCCCGCCACTCCTCCTTTCCTCTCCTCTCTCTTCCCTACTCTTCTCTCCCTTCCCTCCACTCCTCCTCTCCTTTCCTCTCTCTTCTCTTCTCTCCTCTCCTCTCTCTTTTCTCCACTCCTCTCCTCTCTTCCCTCCCTCTCTACTCCTCTCCTCTTCTCTTCTCTTCCCTCCACTTCTTCCCTCACCTCTTCTCTCCCTTCCCTCCATCCCTCTCCTCTCTTCCCTCTTCCCCTCCCTGCCTCCATTCCTCTCCTCTCCTCTCTACAGCTCAGACAGGGCTGTTCTAATTAAATGCTGCTCCTCTTTAAATGCTAATTTAACCACACTGTCCCTATTTAAAGTCTCTCAGCCTTCTCTCTGAGACACAGTGATCGGTCTACAGACATACTAGTTAAGCCCTGTTCCTGTATAGGGATGGCTGTGGCCATATGAAGTCAGGGGGTAGACTCTCCCTCTCTGGTCAATGTCCTTGAGATCATTATCAGTGTCAGATTCCCATGGATGGGTCAGAATCAGAGTTGTAGTTGAAATTAGCTCTTTGTGTTCATTGGAAGGATAGACTGGTTGGCCACCACATATGCATGCAGGCACACACACACACACACACACACACACACACACACACACACACACACACACACACACACACACACACATACCTGTGTCTTACCGTAGTCAGGTTATAAATCATGGGCTGGATAGGTGCTGGCTTTCCGCCATCCTGTTCTTGTGTGTTGTATCTCTCATAATGCTGTGAATGAGAATAGCCTTTACCTAGGCCTACTGACTCTTAATTTCATTCTTGTTCTTTTTGAAAGCGTCAACTTTAGGACAACAGTACTTTCTTAGGCTATTACAATATTTGGGAAATAAGCTTCTGTTCATAACTTTAATTTGTCTTGAAGCTTTTATGATCGGCCTAGTAGGAGGATAGGTTATTGGCCATTTGGTTTTCAACCTCGCATGGAGGGATTTTTCCACACTGCATGGATAAGTTCTTTCTTAATAAGCTTACATTTGATTAAACTTGTTGTTACATTTTTCTATAGGCCATTGATATAGTTTGTTCTCTCATAGTATTAGTCCCCTGGCTACCTTACGTTTTTAGGCTTTTCAAACAACTTTTTGAGATGAAACTGTTAGATTCATTCATTGTTTGATTGGGAGAGAAAGTATCCATTAAACTATGGAAGCCTAGTCAAATCAAATCAAATTGTATTCGTCACATGCGCCGAATACAACAGGTGTAGATCTTACCGTGAAATGCTTACTTACTACAAGCCATTAACCAACAATGCAGTTTTAAGAAAATATAGGTAAGAAAATATTTACAAAATAAACTAAAGTTCCAAAATAGTAACACAATAAAATAACAATAACAAAGCTATATTGGGGTACCGTTACCACGTCAATGTGCGGGGGTACAGGTTAATCGAGGTAATTGAGGTAATATGTACATGTTGGTTGGGGTAAAGTACTATGCATAATAAACAGCGAGTAGCAGCAGTGTAAAAACAAAGGGGGGGGGCAATGCAAATGTTTTTTTTTGCCATTTGATTAATTGTTCAGCAGTCTTATGGCTTGGGGGTAGAAGTTGTTAAGAAGCCTTTTGGACCTAGACTTGATGCTCCGATACTGCTTGTTGTGTGGTAGCAGAGAGAACAGTCTATGACTTGGGTGACTGGAGTCTTTGACAATTTTTTGGGCCTTCCTCTAACACCGCCTAGGATATAGGTCCTGGATGGCAGGAAGCTTGGCCCCAGTACTGGGCCGTACGCAATACCCTCTATAGCGCCTTACGGTCGGATGCCGAGCAGTTGCCATACCAGGCGGTGATGCAACCGGTCAGTTTGCGCTCGATGGTGCAGCTGTATAACTTTTTTTTGATTTTTTACCCCTTTTTCTCCCCAATTTTCAATTGGAAGTTACAGTCTTGTCTCATCGCTGCAACTCCCCTACAGACTCGGGAGAAGTGAAGGTCGAGAGCCATGCGTCCTCCGAAATACGACCCTGCCAATCCGCACTGCTTCTTGACACACTGCTCGCTTAACCTGGAAGCCAACCGCACCAATGTGTCGGAGAAAAGACGGTCCATCTTGCGACCAAAGTCAGCTTGCAGGCGCCCGGCCCTCCACAAGGAGTCGCTAGAGCACAACGGGACAAGGAAATCCCGGCCGGCTAACCCCTCCCCTAACACGGACAACATGGGTCTCCCGGTCATGTCCGGCAGTGACACAGCCTGGGATCGAACCCGGGTCTGTAGTGACACCTCAAGCACTGCGATGCAGTGCCTTAGACCGCTCCGCCACTCGGGAGCTATAGAAATCTTTGAGGATCTGGGGACCTATGCCAAATCTTTTCAGTCTCCTGAGGGGGAATAGGCATTTTCAGGCCCTCTTTGTTAATGTTTTCAAGATAGTTTGTTGATGATGTGGACAGCAAGGAACTTGAAGCGCTCGACCCACTCCACTACATCCCCATCGATGTTTCCTGTAGTCCACGATCAGCTCTTTTGTCTTGCTCACGTTGAGGGAGAGGTTGGGGACTAAGCACGCACCACTGAGGGGTCCCCATATTAAGGATCAGCGTGGCAGATGTGTACCACCTGGGGGTGGTCTGTCAGGAAGTCCAGGATCCAGTTGCAGAGGGAGGTGTTTAGTCCCAGGGTCCTTAGCTTATTGATGAACTTTGAGGGCACTATGGTGTTGAATGCTGAGCTGTAGTCAATGAACAGCATTCTCACATAGGTGTTCCTCTTGTCCAGGTGGGAAAGGGTAGTGTGGAGGGCAAAGGAGATTGCATCATCTGTGGAGTTCTGTTGGAGTGGTATGCAAATTGGAGTTGGTCTAGGGTTTCCGGGATGATGGTGTTGCCATGACTCCAATGTGAGCCATGACCGGCGTTTCAAAGCACTTTCTGGCTATCGACGTGAGTGCTATGGGGCGGGTACCCTTTGCATTCTTGGGCACAGGGACTATGGTGATCTACTTGAAACATGTCGGTATTACAGGCTCAGTCAGGGAGAAGTTGAAAATGTCAGTGAAGACACTTGCCAGTTGGTTCGCACATGCTCTGACTACACGTCCTGGTAATCTGTCTGGCCCCATGGCCTTGTGACTGTTTAAAGGTCTTGCTCACATCGGCTACGGAGAGCGTGATCACACAGCAATCCGGAACAGCTGGTAATCTCGTGCATGCTTCAGTGTTGCTTGCCTCGAAGCGAGCATAAAAGGCATTTAGCCCATCTGATAGGCTTGCGTCACTGGGAAGCTTGCTGGGAACACACACCACAGGGCTAGTGCGAGGAGCAGTAACAGGACGCACAGGACTCTGGAGACGCACAGGAGGCTTTGTGCGTGCTGTAGGCACTGTCTTAACCAGACGGCTAGCACGCACCTCAGGACGAGTATGGAGAGCTGTTCCCGGTGACATTAAATCACCAACACGTTCATTCGGACGGATGCCGTGCCTCATGCACCAAACCAATACATCCCTCATAACTCTCTCCTCCAATTTCTCCATTAACTCCTTTACTGTCTCTGCGTCACTCTCCTCCAAATCCGCCCTCACCGGCTCCTTACGGTAAGCAGGAGGAGTTGGCTCACGTCTCCCGACTGACCCAACTAAACTACCCGAGAGCCCCCCCCAAGAAATTTTTGGGTTTGACTTACGGGCTTCCAGCCTTGTTTCCTTGCTGCCTCCTCATATCTCCGCCTCTCTGCTTTCGCTGCCTCCAGCTCAGCTTTGGGGCGGTTATATTCTCCTGGTACTTCGCGGTCCAGAATTTCCTCCCAATTCCAATAGTCCTGTGTAGGTGGGTCCTGTTGTTGTTTCACACGCTGCTTGATCCGATTCAGGTGGGGAATTCTGTCACGATCGTGTGGAGGAGAGACGGACCAAAACGCAGCATGTGGAAAATAAGCCATCTTCTTTTATTAGAACGACGAAGATGAACATGAAACGAAACAATTATACAAACTATACAAAAACAACAAACGACCGTGAAGCTACAAACGCAAGTGCACACACAAACTACTTACGTTCAACATAGACAATTCCCCACAAACAGCTAAAGCCTATGGTTGCCTTAAATATGGCTCCCAATCAGAGACAACAATAACCAGTTGTCTCTAATTGAGACCCAATTCAGGCAACCATAGACTTTCCTAGATACCTACACTCAACCATAGACACAGCTAGACTACTATACTAAACATAAACCCAACTACTCTAATAAACCCCCTAAACCTTACAACCACCCTAAACACTACAAAAACCACATACATTCCCCATGTCACACCCTGACCTAACCAAAATAATTAAGAAAACAAAGAATACTAAGGCCAGGGCATGACAATGATACAGGCGGGTTACCCACTTGCCGCCAAATTCTCACAAGTAGCTCTGATCTGCGCCCCCTGTCTTTTGTTCATGCGAATGACTGGGATTTGGGCCTGGTCCAGGAGCAACAGTATATATCCTCATTAAAGAAAGAATTCATCCAGGTGGAGGTGAGTGATCGCTGTTCTGATATCCAGAAGCTCTTTTCGGTCATATCGAATGGAGAGACAAGGGAATATAGCAAAGTTTTTTTTAAACGGCTAGACACAATATAGTTAAGGAGTGTTCATTATAAAAATGAATAGGTTTAGGCTATGCATCCGACAGAGCGAAAGAGAGAAACAACATTTTCTGATTGGACATGTTGCGCAGCCTTGGTGGAATTCACCGCTCTGTCTGGCCTACATTCCTCTCTTGCGTTCTGTAGGCTACCTAACATACTAATTGAAATAGGCTATAGCAAAAAGGAATAGGCAAATTACTCAGAATGTCACACTGTCCAACTTGATTTTTTTAGGCTAATGCACGGTGCCAGTCAAGTTCAAATAGGCTGAACTGTCGTCTGTCACATCATGATGTCCTCACTATCGACGATGGCTGTCAAACATCGTCGATAGACGATACTACACACACACACACACACACACACACACACACACACACACACACACACACACACACACACACACACACACACACACACACACACACGCTTGTGTTAGCATAAACTTGCTTTAGCTTATCTCACACACTGATATAGAGAGACAAGGGAGAAGTTCATCATGTTTCTGTAGCTTCATTAAAGCTCTCTTTGGGGAACGACTGATAGGGGGTGTGTCTGAATTACGAGCTATGTGTCTGTGTAGCGTGCCCCTCTGTTACATTTACGGAAGAGTAACGTTTTGCTTTGTCACCATGCATCGGGAAGTGGCATGTTTTTTTTAGGGAATCTTGCCTCTGTCCACACCGCAGCCTCTCTGTCCACACCACAGCCTCTCTGTTCACACCGCAGCTTCTCTGTCCACACCACAGCCTCTCTGTCCACACCGCAGCCTCTCTGTCCACACCGCAGCCTCTCTGTCCACACCACAGCCTCTCTGTCCACACCGCAGCCTCTCTGTCCACACCACAGCCTCTCTGTCCACACCGCAGCTTCTGTGCACACCACAGCCTCTCTGTGCACACCACAGCCTCTCTGTCTACAACGCAGCCCATGGGGTGTCTGCTATACTCCACTAGGCCGGGACTAATAGAAGCTAATCAGAGTGCCAGGGAGAGGATGAAACAGGAAACGAGGGGAGGGGAGGAAACAAGGAGAGGAGAGGAGAGGAGAGGAGAGGAGAGGAGAGGAGAGGAGAGGAGAGGAGAGGAGGTACCAGGCCTGACCTTGAGTAATCACCAGCACCACCCTGGAGGAGGGTAGAGCAGAGGAACTACAGACCCAATCTTTTTGTAGGAGTCAGCAGTCCAGGCCTGGAGAGGAGACAGACAGGCAGGCAGAAAGCCTCATAAGCCTTATAAGGCCCTGGGATCTGTGTGTAGCAGACTTGAAGAAGTGCAGGAGTGGTTAACAATAGAGAGATAATCAGCTGACTGGGACTGAGAGAGATGTGATGTATGAAATAAGTTTCCTCCTGACCCCCAGGTGATCAGTTAGAGAGTCAATAAGAGGAACAAATACTGGCTGGCTGACAGGCTGGGTAACTGGCTAGCTGACTGGCTCAGAGCTCAGAGGCCACAGATTGCTCCGAGTGTGACCGTGAAATACAAAATCATAAATGATGAGTTCAAGCCTCTTGGTTTCGAGATTGTACACACACACCTCAGTATTTTCAAATCCATAATCATTACAGGGTAGTGTCCGGGGGGGGGGGGGGGGGGTGTCTGGACCTGGTGTGTGACCTTTCTGCAGCACCCCAGAGGCTATCAGCTGTCTAGAATGAAATGGGAGGCTCGTAAATCTACAGCTGTGATGGTATGCTGCAGAGATAGAGAGCAGTGGTGCAGTAAGGAGAGGAGGAAAGCACCTGGGGGGTACAGGATAGAAGAGTTGCTGACTGAGTGGGTGCTGAATGAGGCATTGGAGTATAGTCTTCATTCATGGGAATCGTGTGTGTGTGTAGTGTGTGTGTGTGTGTTTCAGACTGAGCCTTAGGCGGAAGGAGTCATGTGGATGTATAAAACACAACCCCTGATCCCCCAGAGCCCCAGTAGAGACTCATGTTTCCCATTCATTAGGATCACATCTCTTTTAATCAACCTAAACCCTCTAGACCACTAGATTAGATCCCAGATCAACCTAAACTCTCTAGACCACTAGATTAGATCCCAGATCAACCTAAACTCTCTAGACCACTAGATTAGATCCCAGATCAACCTAAACCCTCTAGACCACTAGATTAGATCCCAGATCAACCTAAACTCTCTAGACCACTAGATTAGATCCCAGATCAACCTAAACTCTCTAGACCACTAGATTAGATCCCAGATCAACCTAAACCCTCTAGACCACTAGATTAGATCCCAGATCAACCTAAACCCTCTAGACCACTAGATTAGATCCCAGATCAACCTAAACCCTCTAGACCACTAGATTAGATCCCAGATCAACCTAAACTCTCTAGACCACTAGATTAGATCCCAGATCAACCTAAACTCTCTAGACCACTAGATTAGTGAACCCTAAAGCTCAGCGGACACCCCAGCAGCCAGGTCAGAGAGGGGAGGAGGGGACACTATCTTATAATCATTATCATTAACACATTCGCCACAATCAGAAAAGCTCCTACAGTGTGGAACAGAATGAAGCTCATTTTACAGTGTGGAACAGCATGAAGCTCATATTACAGTGTTAACAGAATGAAGCTCATTTTACAGTGTGGAACAGAATGAAGCTCATTTTACAGTGTGGAACAGAATGAAGCTCATTTTACAGTGTGGAACAGAATGAAGCTCATTTTACAGTGTGGAACAGAATGAAGCTCATTTTACAGTGTGGAACAGAATGAAGCTCATTTTACAGTGTGGAACAGAATGAAGCTCATTTTACAGTGTGGAACAGAATGAAGCTCATTTTACAGTGTGGAACAGCATGAAGCTCATTTTACAGTGTGGAACAGAATGAAGCTCATTTTACAGTGTGGAACAGCATGAAGCTCATATTACAGTGTGGAACAGCATGAAGATCATTTTACAGTGTGGAACAGCATGAAGCTCATACAGTGTGGAACAGCATGAAGCTCATACAGTGTGGAACAGCATGAAGCTCATTTTACAGTGTGGAACAGCATGAAGCTCATCGGTCCCTGCTAGGACTAGCTGTATCTGTCCTACTGTGTCTTCCCTCAGTCTACAACCCTGGACTCACTGTCTCAGCCTACAACCCTGGACTCACTGTCTCAGCCTACAACCCTAGACTCACTGCATCTGCCTACAACCCTGGACTCACTGCCTCTGCCTACATACCTGGACTCACTGCCTCTGCCTACAACCCTGGACTCACTGCCTCTGCCTACAGACCTGGACTCACTGCCTCTGCCTACAACCCTAGACTCACTGCCTCTGCCTCTCACCCTGATTGAGACTGATTGACCCCCCAAGGCTCCTGTAAGGCTCCTCCAGTGAGCTACCTTTCTCTTTCTGCTGAGCCATGTAAAACAGCCTAGCCAGCAGGAGAGTTAGTTAGTAAGCTAGGCCTCCTCTCTGCCCGTGCAGCGCTGCACCTAACCACTAGCTAACTCAACATGACAGAGCCCAGAGGAGGCTAAAGGCTACCAGGCTAAACGCTGTTAAACATCCAGCACTCCCACCGGACGGATACATACACACACCAAACAGGAAGCAGCTAGCTAGCTGGTGTATTCACAGTGTCAGGCAGACGCCTGCAGCACCACCACTCCACACCATTGATTTGTTTCTAATAGAAGTTAATGAGCACCTAGGTTTGCCAGTTTCTAAATGGAGGAGGAGGAACGTTGCCTTTGGGTTGCCAGTTGTGAAACCTGTGCTGTGAAGTGCAGTGAGACTGAGCCTTGGCCCCCTGGGGATAAGTCTCATTCAGAGGCAGCAGAGACAGATTGATGCTTGAAGCACATCCTGACTGAGGCTGTCTGCAGGGATGAACATGGCTTCACATATTCTCTACTCAGCTCCCTCTGGCAATTAGGATACCTCCTATTCAGCTGCTGCTTAAGCATGGAGAACTAATGCATCAAGGAAAATGTGTGTGTGTGTGTGTGTGTGTGTGTGTGTGTGTGTGTGTGTGTGTGTGTGTGTGTGTGTGTGTGTGTGTGTGTGTGTGTGTGTGTGTGTGTGTGTGTGTGTGTGTGTTTTTGTTTAGCCATCTGGTAGAGGTTAACGATGACTTCACTGTGACCTGTAGCATTAGAGGTTAACGATGACTTCACTGTGACCTGTAGCATTAGAGGTTAACGATGACCTCACTGTGACCTGTAGCATTAGAGGTTAACGATGACTTCACTGTGACCTGTAGCATTAGAGGTTAACGATGACTTCACTGTGACCTGTAGCATTAGAGGTTAACGATGACTTCACTGTGACCTGTAGCATTAGAGGTTAACGATGACTTCACTGTGACCTGTAGCATTAGAGGTTAACGATGACTTCACTGTGACCTGTAGCATTAGAGGTTAACGATGACTTCACTGTGACCTGTAGCATTAGAGGTTAACGATGACTTCACTGTGACCTGTAGCATTAGAGGTTAACGATGACTTCACTGTGACCTGTAGCATTAGAGGTTAACGATGACTTCACTGTGACCTGTAGCATTAGAGGTTAACGATGACTTCACTGTGACCTGTAGCATTAGAGGTTAACGATGACTTCACTGTGACCTGTAGCATTAGAGGTTAACGATGACTTCACTGTGACCTGTAGCATTAGAGGTTAACGATGACTTCACTGTGACCTGTAGCATTAGAGGTTAACGATGACTTCACTGTGACCTGTAGCATTAGAGGTTAACGATGACTTCACTGTGACCTGTAGCATTAGAGGTTAACGATGACTTCACTGTGACCTGTAGCATTAGAGGTTAACGATGACTTCACTGTGACCTGTAGCATTAGAGGTTAACGATGACTTCACTGTGACCTGTAGCATTAGAGGTTAACGATGACTTCACTGTGACCTGTAGCATTAGAGGTTAACGATGACTTCACTGTGACCTGTAGCATTAGAGGTTAACGATGACTTCACTGTGACCTGTAGCATTAGAGCCCTCTTATAAAGTCAAACTCAAGGTTATTTTTGTAAACTGTACATCTTCTTGTACTTCTTCAACTCCTCCAAGGTCATTTCAATGAGGCCTGGAGACACTTTTCTCTCCACTCTCCATCTCTATTTGGGATGAACTTGAGGTGAACGTAGGCCTTTTTAATGTGGGAGAGCTTTCAGTCTTCTCAGTAACATGTGTATGTCATGGAATGTTCTCTCAGGCTATGTTGGACTGGTCAATGTAACTAGTTGTAATTGTGTTGCTGTGCCGTTAGGGAGAGGCAGTTGGATCCAATATGTGGTCTCGTGCTGTTACCCCTGCTGTTAGCTCTGCTGTTAGCCCTGCTGTTAGCTCTGCTGTTAGCCCTGCTGTTAGCCCTGCTGTTAGCTCTGCTGTTAGCTCTGCTGTTACCCCTGCTGTTAGCTCTGCTGTTAGCTCTGCTGTTAGTGTTAGCTCTGCTGTTAGCCCTGCTGTTAGCTCTGCTGTTAGCCCTGCTGTTAGCTCTGCTGTTAGCCCTGCTGTTAGCCCTGCTGTTAGCTCTGCTGTTAGCTCTGCTGTTACCCCTGCTGTTAGCTCTGCTGTTAGCTCTGCTGTTAGCCCTGCTGTTAGCTCTGCTGTTAGCTCTGCTGTTAGTGTTAGCTCTGCTGTTAGCTCTGCTGTTAGCCCTGCTGTTAGCTCTGCTGTTAGTTCTGCTGTTAGCTCTGCTGTTAGCTCTGCTGTTAGCCCTGCTGTTAGCTCTGCTGTTAGCTCTGCTGTTAGCCCTGCTGTTAGCCCTGCTGTTAGCTCTGCTGTTAGCCCTGCTGTTAGCTCTGCTGTTAGCTCTGCTGTTACCCCTGCTATTAGCTCTGCTGTTAGCTCTGCTGTTACTCCTGCTGTTAGCCCTGCTGTTAGCTCTGCTGTTAGCCCTGCTGTTAGCTCTGCTGTTAGCTCTGCTGTTACCCCTGCTGTTAGCTCTGCTGTTAGCCCTGCTGTTAGCTCTGCTGTTACCCCTGCTATTAGCTCTGCTGTTAGCTCTGCTGTTAGCCCTGCTGTTAGCTCTGCTGTTACCCCTGCTGTTACCCCTGCTGTTAGCTCTGCTGTTACCCCTGCTGTTAGCTCTGCTGTTACCCCTGCTGTTAGCTCTGCTGTTACCCCTGCTGTTAGCTCTGCTGTTAGCTCTGCTGTTACCCCTGCTGTTAGCTCTGCTGTTACCCCTGCTGTTAGCTCTGCCGTTAGCTCTGCTGTTACCCCTGCTGTTAGCTCTGCTGTTACCCCTGCTGTTAGCTCTGCTGTTACCCCTGCTGTTAGCTCTGCTGTTACCCCTGCTGTTAGCTCTGCTGTTAGCTCTGCGTTTGGCTCTGCTGTTAGCTCTGCCATTAGCTCTGCCGTTAGCTCTGCCGTTACCCCTGCTGTTAGCTCTGCCGTCTGCCCCTCCACTGCCCATGAGCCACCCTGGCCAGTCTAGCATGGCAGATGAGTTTCTATCAGTTTATTACCTGTTTTCCCAGACAATGCCCTCATTCGTCTGCTCTGGCACACACACACACACACACACACACACACACACACACACACACACACACACACACACACACACACACACACACACACACACACACACACACACACACACACACACACACACACTGTCTCTCTTTCCCTCACAAGCACACACACATAAGGAAGCAAAACACACACCCGCACACACCATCACCCACTCACACTCAGATTTCAGGCAGGTGATGACAGTGGGTGTTAGGCTTTGGGTCGTCCATCCATGGCAACGCATCACAGGAAGTGGCAGATCATCCTTGGCAGGAAGTTACAAACCACCATCCCTCTGGCTGTGAAATTGTCATTACACCAGCTGTCACAGACAGACCCCCTCCTGCCCTGCACCTCGCTGGGATGCTGTCACACTCACAAGCACACATACATACACACACCCACTGCACCTCGCTGTGACGCTGTCACACAGACAGACAGTCAACCTCAGTCATCTCACTGCTGCACAGTGGGAGGATTTCCATTCCAACTGTTATTCTGCTATTTCAACCGTATACACTGTGTTCATACCATTAGTGTTTGCATGACATGGACTGACCAGGTGAATCCAGGTGAAAGCTGAGACATTAGTTCTATTTTTTGTAATCAAATGTTTTTAAAATTATTTTTAATAAGTTACACAAAACAGGTACACTTGGACAGAGAAAACAAGTGATAAAACCAAACAGGACAAACGGTTACCATCGATCCCTTATTGAGCCCTTATTGATGTCACTTCAATCAGTTTAGATGAAGGGGAGGAGATGGGTAAAGAAGGATTTTTAGGCTTTGACACAACTGAGACATGGATTGTGTATGTGTGTCATTCAGAGGGCGAATGGGCAAAACAAAAGTTTTAAGTGCCTTCAAACGGGTTATAGGTGCCAAGTGCTCCGGTTTGAGTGTGTCAAGAACTGCAATGCTGCTTTTTTTTCATGCTCAACAGTTTCCCTGTGTGTATCAAGAATGGTCCACCACCCAAAGGACTTCCAGCCAACTTTGCACAACTGTGAGAAGCATTGGAGTCAACACTTTGTAGAGTGGTGTGACGAATCACACTTCAGTCCTCAATACCAACAAGACCAAAGAGATGTGCATAGACTTCAGGAAGCATACAACACCTACCTCTGCAACATCTATCAGAGGTCAGAACATAGAGATTATAGAGGAATACAAATATCTGGCTGTCCTCTAGGACAATAAGCTTCAGTGGATTAAATGTACAGACCTGATCTACAACAAGAGCCAACAGAGACTGTACTTTCTCAAAAATCTGGGATCTTTTAATGCTGACTGTACTATCCTGACTCTGTTTTACAAATCTTTCATTGAGAGTATTTGAACTTTTTGTATTGTTTGTTGGTTTGGCAATGCCACTGTCAGCCAGAGAAATATGCTGAGAAGGATTATCACCACAGCAAGCAAGGTACTTGGAGTCAAACAGACAGGCCTGGATGAGATCTTTAAGGTCAGGGCCCTCAGCAAGGTTCACAAAATCATTTTAGACCCAAGCCACCCCCTGTGCCCGGACTTTGAACTAAACTCAGCAAAAAAAAGAAACGTCCCTTTTTCAGGACACTGTCTTTCAAAGATAATTCGTAAAAATCCAAATAACTCCACAGATCTTCATTGTAAAGGGTTTGAACACTGTTTCCCATGCTTGTTCAATGAACCATAAACAATTACTGAACATGCACCTGTGGAACGGTCATTAAGACATTAACAGCTTACAGACGGTAGGCAATTATGGTCACAGTTATGAAAACTTAGGACACTAAAGAGGCCTTTCTACTGACTCTGAAAAACACCAAAAGTAAGATGCCCAGGGTCCCTGCTCATCTGCGTGAACGTGCCCTAGGCATGCTGCAAGGAGGCATGAGGACTGCAGATGTGGCCAGGGCAATAAATTGCAATGTCCGTACTGTGAGACGCCTAAGACAGCGCTACAGGGAGACAGGACGGAAAGCTGATCATCCTCGCAGTGGCAGACCACATGTAACAGGATCCACTGCACAGGATCGGTACATCTGAACATCCCACCTGTGGACAGGTACAGGATGGCAACAACAACTGCCCGAGTTACACCAGGAACGCACAATCCCTCCATCAATGCTCAGACTGTCCGCAATAGGCTGAGATAGGCTGGACTGATTGCTTGTAGGCCTGTTGTAAAGGCAGGTCCTCACCAGACATCACCGGCAACAACGTCGCCTATGGGCACAACACCGTCGCTGGATCAGACAGGACTGGCAAAAAGCGCTCTTCACTGACTAGTCGCGGTTTTGTCTCACCAGGGTCATGGTCGGATTCGCGTTTATCGTTGAAGAAATGAATGTTACACCGAGGCCTGTACTCTGGAACGGGATTGATTTGGAGGTGGAGGGTCCATCATGGTCTGGGGCGGTGTGTCATAGCATCATCGGACTGAGCTTGTTGTCATTGCAGGCAGTCTCAACACTGTGCGTTAAGGGAAGACATCATCCTCCCTCATGTGGTACCCTTCCTGCAGGCTCATCCTGACATGACCCTCCAGCATGACAATGCCACCAGCCATACTGCTCGTTCTGTGCGTGATTTCCTGCAAGACAGGAATGTTAGTGTTCTGCCATGGCCAGTGAAGAGCCCGGATCTCAATCCCATTGAGCACGTCTGGGACCAGTTGGATCGGAGGGTGAGGGCTAGGGCCATTCCCCCCAGAAATGTCCGGGAACTTGCAGGTACCTTGGTGGAAGAGTGGGGTAACATCTCACAGCAAGAACTGGCAAATCTGGTGCAGTCCATGAGGAGGAGATGCACTGCAGTACTTAATGCAGCTGGTGGCCACACCAGATACTGACTGTCACTTTTGATTTTGACCCCCCCTTTGTTCAGGGACACATTATTCAATTTCTGTTAGTCACATGTCTGTGGAACTTGTTCAGTTTATGTCTCAGTTGTTGAATCTTGTAATGTTCATACAAATATTTACACATGTTAAGTTTGCTGAAAATAAACACAGTTGACAGTGAGAGGACGTTTCTTTTTTTGCTGAGTTTACTCCCCTCTGGGTGCAATTATGGGGCACAGAACTACACAATCATTAGTGCCAGGTGTGATCCCCTCCTAAATAGCTCGGGCTAATGTTCCTATCCACCCAGTAAGGTCAGCAGGTTAATGTTCCTATCCACCCATAAGGCCAGCAGGCTAATGTTCCTATTGACTCAGTAAGGCCAGCAGGCTAATGTTCCTATTGACTCAGTAAGGCCAGCAGGCTAATGTTCCTATAGACTCAGTAAGGTCAGCAGGTTAATGTTCCTATCCACCCATAAGGCCAGCAGGCTAATGTTCCTATTGACTCAGTAAGGCCAGCAGGCTAATGTTCCTATTGACCCAGTAAGGCCAGCAGGCTAATGTTCCTATTCGCCCAGTAAGGTCAGCAGGCTAATGTTCCTATCCACCCAGTAAGGTCAGCAGGCTAATGTTCCTATCCACCCAGTAAGGTCAGCAGGCTAATGTTCCTATCCACCCAGTAAGGTCAGCAGGCTAATGTTCCTATCCACCCAGTAAGGCCAGCAGGCTAATGTTCCTATCCATCCAGTAAGGTCAGCAGGCTAATGTCCCTATCCACCCAGTAAGGTCAGCAGGCTAATGTTCCTATCCACCCAGTAAGGCCAGCAGGCTAATGTTCCTATCCACCCAGTAAGGTCAGCAGGCTAATGTCCCTATCCACCCAGTAAGGCCAGCAGGCTAATGTTCCTATTGACCCAGTAAGTCCAGCAGGCTAATGTTCCTATCCACCCAGTAAGGTCAGCAGGCTAATGTTCCTATCCACCCAGTAAGGTCAGCAGGCTAATGTTCCTATTGACTCAGTAAGGTCAGCAGGCTAATGTTCCTATCCACCCAGTAAGGTCAGCAGGCTAATGTTCCTATCCACACAGTAAGGCCAGCAGGCTAATGTTCCTATCCACCCAGTAAGGCCAGCAGGCTAATGTTCCTATTGACCCAGTAAGGTCAGCAGGCTAATGTTCCTATCCACCCAGTAAGGTCAGCAGGCTAATGTTCCTATCCACCCAGTAAGGTCAGCAGGCTAATGTTCCTATCCACTCAGTAAGGTCAGCAGGCTAATGTTCCTATTGACCCAGTAAGGCCAGCAGGCTAATGTTCCTATTCGCCCAGTAAGGACAGCAGGCTAATGTTCCTATCCACACAGTAAGTCCAGCAGGCTAATGTCCCTATCCACACAGTAAGGCCAGCAGGCTAATGTTCCTATCCGCCCAGTAAGGACAGCAGGCTAATGTTCCTATCCACACAGTAAGGCCAGCAGGCTAATGTTCCTATCCACACAGTAAGGTCAGCAGGCTAATGTTCCTATCCACCCAGTAAGTCCAGCAGGCTAATGTTCCTATAGACTCAGTAAAGCCAGCAGGCTAATGTTCCTATCCACCCAGTAAGACCAGCAGGCTAATGTTCCTATCCACCCAGTAAGTCCAGCAGGCTAATGTTCCTATAGACTCAGTAAGACCAGCAGGCCAGTGTCTTTTAATTGGTACGTAACTGTTATGAAAGTTGTATTGTCAAATTGTTTTGTGTTTAAACACGACTTTAAACATGTACATGACACTAAAACAACATGTCCCAATGGGGACCATAAAGTCAGTATAAGTAGAAGTATGGGCCAGCATCCTTGTGGAACACTTTTGACACCTGGTCCATGCCCAGATGAATTCAGGCTGTTCTGAGGGGCACACGGGGGTGCAACTCATTATTAGGAAGCTGTTCCTATTGTTTTGTACACTCAGTGTGTATAATGTATACTCTTAACTTGATTTGAGTTGGAGAGCTCTGTGGCTGTTGTGTTGGACAGCTCAGGTGGGGAGTTGGTCTCCCCTCCCCCTAATATCCCCCGTGTCTGTTTTAATATGCCCGATTGATTAGATTAAGCAGGGGGGCGGTGTGTGTGTACGTCCGTGCGTCCATGTGTGTGTGACCGTATGCTCTGCTCTCTAATTCACTAAAGCTGCAGTATAAATGGCAACAACATAAAAACATGTTCTACCAGCATGCGTTCCCACTCCCCCTGACCCCAGATCAGATCCAGCAGGCTTGGACACAGGAATACTGAGTGCACAACATCTGATTCAGGATCTGCTGCTGCTTTTCTTGGCTACTCTGGTGCTGGCAGGGATTCCCTAGGGTGGTCAGGTCAACTGATGTCCCACTTGATGTCCCTTACACTCATTATTTTCCTCATCTCTCGTTCTCTCGTTTGCTCGGTCTCTCTCTCTCTCTCTCTCTCTCTCTCTCTCTCTCTCTCTCTCTCTCTGTCTCTCTCTCTGTCTCTCTCTCTGTCTCTGTCTCTGTCCCTCCCCCACTCTCTCGCTCCCCCCCACCTCTCTCTTTCTGTCTCTGTCCAACCTCCCCTCTCTCTCTCTGTGTCTCTTTCCACCCTCCCCCCTCTTTCTCTGCTGTTACTGCCAGATACAGTACCTCTGGCTCCAGCCATCTTTATATATTGGCTTGGTCTCCAATCATGCGATCAGTAATCATAATCCTCCTTTATGGAAAATAAAACAGGAATAAACATGTTTTATGATAATAAACCATAACCTACAGATTCCCTGAGTTGGAAACAAATGCACATCACAATGGCATCCCCCTCTCTCTTCCCCTCTCTCCACCTCTCATCCCCCTCTCTCTCCCCCTCTCTGCACCTCTCATCCCATCTCTCTTCCCCTCTCCACCTCTCATCCCCCTCTCTCTTCCCCTCTCTCCACCTCTCATCCCCCGCTCTCTCCCCCTCTCTGCACCTCTCATCCCGTCTCTCTTCCCCTCTCCACCTCTCATCCCACTCTCTCTTCCCCTCTCTCCACCTTTCATCCCCCTCTCTCTTCCCCTCTCTCCACCTCTCTCCACCTCTCATCCCCCTCTCTCTCCCCCTCTCTGCACCTCTCATCCCGTCTCTCTTCCCCTCTCCACCCTGTCTCTCTTCCTCTCTCCACCTCTCATCCCCCTCTCTTCCTCTCTCTCCACCTCTCATCCCCCTCTCTCTCCCCCTCTCTGCACCTCTCATCCCGTCTCTCTTCCCCTCTCCACCCTGTCTCTCTTCCCCTCTCCACCTCTCATCCTCTCTCTCTTCCCCTCTCTCCACCTCTCATCCCCCCTTTCTTCCCCTCTCTCCACCTCTCATCCCACCTCTCTTCCCCTCTCCTCTCTTCTCATCCCACTATCTGCTCCTCTACTCCCTCCATCCGCTCCTCTCCTCCCACTGCCCCAATTACACAGTGTAGTGTGGCATAATAACTTATCACCAAGCCAGGGTAGAGGGAGGAAAGAGGGGGAGAGCGAGAGTGAAAGAGGTGATGAGGTGTAAATGATCACCTGCTCTTCCCCCTCCCTCTCTTCCCCCTCCCTGTCTTCTGCCTCCCTCGTTCATCCTCCTTTACGGCACCTTAAGCAGCCCACGAGACTTAGCCGCGCTCGGCAGATGTTCTGCAAGACTTCACGTAGCATTAACGGCTGACGATCGTTTCACAGATCCAATCTGAAGGTACACCACCTGTCCCTTCTCTACTCTCCCATGCAATACTATTTCTCTCTCTCTTTCTCTCTCTCTGTCTCTTTCTCTCTCTCTCCTCCCCCAGCCTTGGGAGATGTAGTTAACCTCCTGAGCTGCTTTCCCCTAGCTAGTCCCAATCCTTAATCCTCCAAGATTTTGTGGGGCTGATCTGGGCTGGGACACGTGTTAACCGACCAGAAGCCTGGCTTTTGTCCCCTAAACAGGGATCTGTGGTCTGGCTTAGAGCTCGCTCAGGATCAGGAGGTGGTGGGGTAGATAACGCAATGGGGCTGCCTGGGGAGGAGAGCAGGGGCTGAGTGTGTAACTAATGAACATAGGAGAATGTTGCTACAATCCTCTCAAGACCAACCCCTCTCTCCTCCTCCACTCTTGCCTCCAACCACACATACAATACATTTACTAATATTTCTTCACGTCCCCCACCTCCTTCAGGGGCCCAGTCTCCCCTGTTCTACTTGTTCTACTGTAATTATACTCAAAGGAATCAACTGCAGTAGTGGAGCTGGTTATACAGAGTGTGAATTAATGGCAGAGTATTTAGGTTAACTCATAGCTGTGTCTTCTGTGAACATCCTCTCTCGTACCATGTCAGAGAGGGGGGTGAAGTAGAGCGTCTTGCAACCCAGTTCTCTTCAGACTGACCAGGGTGTGAACTGTAGCGTGACTGTAATGAGTCAGGATACCGTAATTACCCATAAACTGGGCCAAATAATTACGATGGCTTGCACGTTTCCCAACAAGTGGAAAATAACTTGTCCTAATTCCCCCCAACAAAAACAAACAAACACATATTGTGCAATTGCCACTGTGTTGCTCTAGCAGCTCTCCCTGAAGGGTTAGGTTTGAAAGGTTTGAATGGTTAGGTTTGAAAGGTTTGAATGGTTAGGTTTGAAAGGTTTGAAGGATTAGGTTTGAAAGGTTTGAAGGATTAGGTTTGAAAGGTTTGAAGGGTTAGGTTTGAAAGGTTTGAATGGTTAGGTTTGAAAGGTTTGAAGGGTTAGGTTTGAAAGGTTTGAATGGTTAGGTTTGAAAGGTTTGAAGGGTTAGGTTTGAAAGGTTTGAAGGATTAGGTTTGAAAGGTTTGAATGGTTAAGTTTGAAAGGTTTGAAGGATTAGGTTTGAAAGGTTTGAAGGATTAGGTTTGAAAGGTTTGAAGGATTAGGTTTGAAAGGTTTGAATGGTTAAGTTTGAAAGGTTTGAAGGATTAGGTTTGAAAGGTTTGAAGGATTAGGTTTGAAAGGTTTGAATGGTTAGGTTTGAAAGGTTTGAATGGTTAAGTTTGAAAGGTTTGAAGGATTAGGTTTGAAAGGTTTGAATGGTTAGGTTTGAAAGGTTTGAATGGTTAAGTTTGAAAGGTTTGAAGGATTAGGTTTGAAAGGTTTGAATGGTTAGGTTTGAAAGGTTTGAAGGATTAGGTTTGAAAGGTTTGAATGGTTAGGTTTGAAAGGTTTGAATGGTTAAGTTTGAAAGGTTTGAAGGATTAGGTTTGAAAGGTTTGAATGGTTAGGTTTGAAAGGTTTGAAGGATTAGGTTTGAAAGGTTTGAATGGTTAGGTTTGAAAGGTTTGAAGGATTATGTTTGAAAGGTTTGAAGGATTAGGTTTGAAAGGTTTGAAGGATTAGGTTTGAAAGGTTTGAATGGTTAGGTTTGAAAGGTTTGAATGGTTAGGTTTGAAAGGTTTGAAGGATTAGGTTTGAAATGTTTGAAGGATTAGGTTTGAAAGGTTTGAAGGATTAGGTTTGAAAGGTTTGAATGGTTAGGTTTGAAAGGTTTGAATGGTTAAGTTTGAAAGGTTTGAAGGATTAGGTTTGAAAGGTTTGAATGGTTAGGTTTGAAAGGTTTGAAGGATTAGGTTTGAAAGGTTTGAATGGTTAGGTTTGAAAGGTTTGAAGGATTATGTTTGAAAGGTTTGAAGGATTAGGTTTGAAAGGTTTGAAGGATTAGGTTTGAAAGGTTTGAATGGTTAGGTTTGAAAGGTTTGAATGGTTAGGTTTGAAAGGTTTGAAGGATTAGGTTTGAAAGGTTTGAATGGTTAGGTTTGAAAGGTTTGAATGGTTAGGTTTGAAAGGTTTGAAGGATTAGGTTTGAAAGGTTTGAAGGGTTAGGTTTGAAAGGTTTGAAGGATTAGGTTTGAAAGGTTTGAAGGGTTAGGTTTGAAAGGTTTGAAGGATTAGGTTTGAATGGTTAGGTTTGAATGGTTAGGTTTGAAAGGTTTGAATGATTAGGTTTGAAAGGTTTGAATGGTTAGGTTTGAAAGGTTTGAAGGATTAGGTTTGAAAGGTTTGAATGGTTAGGTTTGAAAGGTTTGAAGGATTAGGTTTGAAAGGTTTGAATGGTTAGGTTTGAAAGGTTTGAAGGATTAGGTTTGAAAGGTTTGAATGGTTAGGTTTGAAAGGTTTGAAGGATTATGTTTGAAAGGTTTGAATGGTTAGGTTTGAAAGGTTTGAAGGATTAGGTTTGAAAGGTTTGAATGGTTAGGTTTGAAAGGTTTGAAGGATTATGTTTGAAAGGTTTGAAGGATTAGGTTTGAAAGGTTTGAAGGATTAGGTTTGAAAGGTTTGAATGGTTAGGTTTGAAAGGTTTGAATGGTTAGGTTTGAAAGGTTTGAAGGATTAGGTTTGAAAGGTTTGAAGGATTAGGTTTGAAAGGTTTGAAGGGTTAGGTTTGAAAGGTTTGAAAGATTAGGTTTGAAAGGTTTGAAGGATTAGGTTTGAAAGGTTAGAATGGTTAGGTTTGAAAGGTTTGAATGGTTAGGTTTGAAAGGTTTGAAGGATTAGGTTTGAAAGGTTTGAAGAGTTAGGTGTGAGTTTTTCAAAGCAGAGCCAATTTATCCGTAACCGGGCATTAAGAGTTCTGCTATCTGGCCTGGAGCCAGTCGTTGCTGTTGGGTTCAGCACTTCCCGAAGGGGAATGTTTGCAATCTACCTCCTACTACACCTCTGTCTTTATCCTCTCCCTGATTGGTTTAACAACACAGTGACTCCTCACTTGCTCACCTTACTAGCTGCTGGTTCTTGCTCTGGCAGGCTGACAGGCAGGCAGTCAGGTAGGCAGACAGGCAGTCAGGTAGGCAGGCAGACAGGCAGACAGGCAGTAAGCTGGTACATGTCCTTCACACTTTATTCCTCTATTACTGTCTGCTACAATGACTGTGGATAATACCACCACCTCTGCTCACTTCTCCCAGGACTCGATGCACTATACACAGATACAGGTCTGGTGTTATAATGTCAAGGAGTTAGAGGCAGTGAGAGGGGCAGCGTGTTGGCCTTCCTGGTTGTCAACAGTAGTTTATAATGACCCTGGCACAAAGTGTCGTAGAGACTCTCTCGCTCTCTTTTATTTTGGGGAGACTGTCACTGTCCTTCATGCCAACTGAACAGGACAGAGAGACAAAAATAAGAGGACTGAAAAAATACTGATAACTAACACTCCCTTCACTAACACCATGCATGCACAGTGACACTCACACAGTGACTCACTCTTTCTCTCTCTGTCTCTCTGTCTCTCTGTCTCTCTGTCTCTCTGTCTCTCTGTCTCTCTGTCTCTCTCTCTTTGCTGCTATCTCTCTTTCTCTCAGCACTTGCTACTGTTTGTGTGCCTCTTTTTCTGTCTTTCTTTGTGTGTGTGTGTGTGTGTGTGTGTGTGTGTGTGTGTGTGTGTGTGTGTGTGTGTGTGTGTGTGTGTGTGTGTGTGTGTGTGTGTGTGTGTGTGTGTGTGTGTGTGTGTGTGTGTGTGTGTGTGTGAGAAATATCCCACTGTCCTATCTGCGAACACAGTGACAATGTGATTCTACCTCCCACAGAGAGAGTTTATAGAAGGCCAAGAGGACTGTCTTATCTCTCCTCTGTCCTGTCCTGAGCCTTCTCACACAGCATGATGAGTCTGAAATACCTCTCCTCTGTCCTGTCCTGAGCCTTCTCACACAGCATGATGAGTCTGAAATACCTCTCCTCTGTCCTGTCCTGAGCCTTCTCACACAGCAGGATGAGCCTGAAATATCTCTCCTCTGTCCTGTCCTGAGCCTTCTCACACAGCAGGATGAGCCTGAAATATCTCTCCTCTGTTCTGTCCTGAGCCTTCTCATACAGCAGGATGAGCCTGAAATATCTCTCCTCTGTCCTGTCTATTTTTATTTTAAATGTTTTATCTTTATCTTTAACTCTGCATTGTTGGAAAAGGACCTGTAAGTAGGCATTTCACCTGTTGTTTACCAAGCATGTGACAAATAACATTTGATGTGGCACACACACACACACACACACACACACACACACACACACACACACACACACACACACACACACACACACACACACACACACACACACACACACACACACACACACACACACACACACACACACACACACACACACACACAAAGCCACATGAGCCACAGTAATGAAATCCTTTCCTGTCAATGGACTTAAACAAATGGTTTCCTCTCATATTCCCCTTTAATAAAAGCAGGATTAGGGGGCGGACGCTAATACAGGGCTATAATACTGAGAATATTACCACTGACAAACATGCAGACAGACTGGCAGACAGACTGGCGGAAAGACAGACAGTGATTCATAGGGACAGATCGCTGGAACCCTAGATTCATAGAACACTCCAGCCTCTACACACTCCAGACTCTACACGCTCAGACTCTACACGCTCAGACTCTACACTCTCAGACTCTACACGCTCAGACTCTACACGCTCAGACTCTACACGCTCAGACTCTATACTCTCAGACTCTACACGCTCAGACTCTACACGCTCAGACTCTACACTCTCAGACTCTACACCCTCAGACTCTACACTCTGACTCTACACTCTCAGACTCTACACGCTCAGACTCTACACGCTCAGATTCTACACGCTCAGACTCTACACTCTCAGACTCTACACCCTCAGACTCTACACTCTCAGACTCTACACTCTCAGACTCTACACGCTCAGACTCTACACGCTCAGACTCTACACGCTCAGACTCTACACGCTCAGACTCTACACGCTCAGACTCTACACGCTCAGACTCACACGCTCAGACTCTACACTCTCAGACTCTACACGCTCAGACTCTACACGCTCAGACTCTACACGCTCAGACTCTACACGCTCAGACTCTACACGCTCAGACTCTACACGCTCAGACTCTATACTCTCAGACTCTACACGCTCAGACTCTATACTCTCAGACTCTACACTCTCAGACTCTACACGCTCAGACTCTACACGCTCAGACTCTACACGCTCAGACTCTACACGCTCAGACTCTACACGCTCAGACTCTACACGCTCAGACTCTATACTCTCAGACTCTACACGCTCAGACTCTATACTCTCAGACTCTACACTCTCAGACTCTACACGCTCAGACTCTACACGCTCAGACTCTACACGCTCAGACTCTACACGCTCAGACTCTACAGAACAATTCACCATAATGGGGAAATTGCTCCCTAAATGATGCTGGTCCCTAAATGCACACCACCAGTGCTCAGTGGCAAGTTGCAACATGGTAGAATGAGGTAGAATGAGCTGCAGTATGAAAGTACTAATCTGATTATTTAGACCCTTAAAGGGGCAATTTGCAGTTGCTACATCAATTGTTTTACTTATAAATGTATGATATTTACATTTACACCGATTCTTGAAGAATATAATTTATAAATGCCTCATGAGCTCAGTTAAAACCCTTTCCTGCAGTCAAATGATCAAAGCGCCCTTTAGTGGCCTCATGGGTGGAATATTACATAATTCATAAAGATATATTTTTTAATGCTGAAAATCCAGTGTTTCTATGTCAAACGGTTTTGTTATATTTCAGTCTTCTGTGATGTGTATATAAAGTGTATTATTGAGATGCAAACTCAACATTGAATACATTTCAACTCTATATCTGACATGGTACAGATGTATTTTTTAAAGTGCATATCCATGTCTGTGAGGTGTATACTTTTGTTTCAAAGTATATATTTTTTAAGACTACCTAGAAACACTGACCCTGCTTTAGCCCACTGCTGTAAAAGTTGAACTGTCGTTCCTCTTCAGAAACCAAAATATAACCTTGTTGAACTGTCGTACCCCTTCAGAAACCAAAATATAACCTTGTTGAACTGTCGTACCCCTTCAGAAACCAAAATATAACCTTGTTGAACTGTCGTACCCCTTCAAAAACCAAAATATAACCTTGTTGAACTGTCGTACCCCTTCAGAAACCAAAATATAACCTTGTTGAACTGTCGTACCCCTTCAGAAACCAAAATATAACCTTGTTGAACTGTCGTTCCTCTTCAGAAACCAAAATATAACCTTGTTGAACTGTCGTACCCCTTCAAAAACCAAAATATAACCTTGTTGAACTGTCGTACCCCTTCAGAAACCAAAATATAACCTTGTTGAACTGTCGTACCCCTTCAAAAACCAAAATATAACCTTGTTGAACTGTCGTACCCCTTCAAAAACCAAAATATAACCTTGTTGAACTGTCGTACCCCTTCAGAAACCAAAATATATCCTTGTTGAACTGTCGTACCCCTTCAAAAACCAAAATATAACCTTGTTGAACTGTCGTTCCTCTTCAGAAACCAAAATATAACCAAGTTGAACTGTCGTACCCCTTCAGAAACCAAAATATAACCAAGTTGAACTGTCGTTCCTCTTCAGAAACCAAAATATAACCAAGATGAACTGTCGTTCCTCTTCAGAAACCAAAATATAACCTTGTTGAACTGTCGTACCCCTTCAGAAACCAAAATATAACCAAGTTGAACTGTCGTTCCTCTTCAGAAACCAAAATATAACCTTGTTGAACTGTCATACCCCTTCAGAAACCAAAATATAACCAAGTTGAACTGTCGTACCCCTTCAGAAACCAAAATATAACCTTGTTTTACTCAAAGTAATTGTAAACAAAGTAATTGTAAACAAACATTATATAGCCTCAAAACATGGTCTAAACTATAATGTTGATATCATGGATGGCCAGTCCTTACATCCATAGCTCTGTCTATGAATTTGAGAGTGGTTCATTTTTTTCAGCCCTATCCTTCAGCTTTTTACTGAAACAGGGGCAGGGAGCAGCTTTGTTATTGTTTCAACTGTAAAATGCCCCTTAAGGCTCTTTTTCATGGAAAAGGGAAATTGTAATAGCAGGAAGTGAAAAAAAAAAAATCCTATTGTCGGCTTAGAGAAAAATGTCTCCATAGGCTCTAACATTTGCGCATTTCCTGGGAGAAAAGATTTGTGTCATCATCAGATGTGTGTTATGTAATCTACTGTAAACGTTATCTTCTGTAAACAGACAAAATATTTTACAAACAATCTTTGTCTCTTCCATTTCTCTGTTCACTCTCTCCCTTGGTCTCCGAAGGACCATGTTGGATGTTCACTTCCTACTTCCTGATGCTGTTCTTATTTCGTTACTCCCCTTCTCCCTCAATCCCACCATTACAAACCCACTTTTAAACTACCGTACTGTAAATATGTATAATTAATTTACTGTATACAGTAGTAATTATACATTCATTAAAATTATAAATCAGGTGAATCCATAATTGATGATGTGCAATGATAATGAATTAAAACAGGGAAATGGTTGGTTATGCCTGCCTACAGCACTTAACATTGCATAACTTGTGAATATTTTAGCTAGCTGAGTTGTCTCAGAGGCTTTAATCAGGGCTGTTGGTGCTGCCATAGCAGCTCTACTACACCTCCAGGAGGACTAGGTGTCTCCAGGCTGCGCTATGTACTGGTTGTTTGTGCGTGTGTGTGTGTCTGTGTATGTGTGTGCGGGGGCGTTGGCGCACATTCGCACGTTTGCGTGAGTGTGTGTGCATGTGCATGCATGTTTATTTCTGTGTGTTAGCTCTTCCGTTGTTTTGGGGAGATGGTGGGGGTTCGTATTACAGAACACATTGTAGAAACACTAACCAAAGCAGGAGGAGGAATGGCGTAGTGTAGTCACACTGCTGTGTTTCTGTTCTTCACCCTTATCTTAGCTCTCCAACGTATGCTTTGTTAGGTACCAGATGCTCTGTTAGGTACCAGATGCTCTGTTAGGTACCAGATGCTCTGTTAGGTACCAGATGCTTTGTTAGGTACCAGATGCTCTGTTAGGTACCAGATGCTCTGTTAGGTACCAGATGCTCTGTTAGGTACCAGATGCTCTGTTTGGTACCAGATGCTCTGTTAGGTACCAGACGCTCTGTTAGGTACAATATGCTCTGTTAGGTACAATATGCTCTGTTAGGTACCAGATTCTCTGTTAGGTACCAGATGCTCTGTTAGGTACCAGATGCTCTGTTAGGTACCAGATGCTCTGTTTGGTACCAGATGCTCTGTTAGGTACCAGATGCTCTGTTAGGTACCAGATGCTTTGTTAGGTACCAGATGCTCTGTTAGATACCAGATGCTCTGTTTGGTACCAGATGCTCTGTTAGCTACCTGATGCTCTGTTAGGTACCAGATGCTCTGTTAGGTACAATATGCTCTGTTAGGTACAATATGCTCTGTTTGGTACCAGATGCTTTTGTTAGGTACCAGATGCTTTGTTAGGTACCAGATGCTGGTAAATTGTAAATTGTCCGGTGGCGATTTCTATGAATTGTTCAGCAGTCTAATGGCTTGGGGTAGAAGCTGTTGAGGAGCCTTTTGGTTCTAGACTTGGCACTCCGGTACCGCTTGCCGTGCGGTAGCAGAGAAAACAGTCTATAACTTGGGTGACTGGAGTCTCTGACAATTTTATGGGCTTTCCTCTGACACCCGCCTATTATATAGGTCCTGGATGGCAGGAAGCTTGGCCCTAGTGATGTACTGGGCCGTTCGCACTACCATCTGTAGCGACTTACGGTCAGATGCTTTGTTGCCATACCAGGCGGTGATGCAACCGGTCAGGATGCTCTCGATTGTGCAGCTGTAGAACCTTTTGAGGATCTGAGGGCCCACGCCAAATCTTTTCAGTCTCCTGAGGGGGAAAAGGTTTTGTCGTGCCCTCTTCACAACTGTCTTGGTATGTTTGGACCATGATAGTTCGTTGGTGATGTGGACACCAAGGAACTTGAAATTCTCGACCCGCTCCACTACAGCCCCGTCGATGTTAATGGGGGCCTGTTCGGCCAGCCTTTTCCTGTAGTCCATGATCAGCTCCTTTGTCTTGCTCACATTGAGAGAGAGGTTGTTGACACTGCCACCACACTGCCAGTTCTCTGACCTCCTCTCTATAGGTCGTCTCATCGTTGTCGGTGATCAGGCCTACCACTGTTGTGTCGTCAGCAAACTTAATGATGGTGTTGGAGTCGTGTTTGGCCACGCAGTCGTGGGTGAACAGGGAATACAGGAGGGGACTAAGTACACCCCCCTGAGGGGCCGCAGTGTTAAGGATCAGCGTGGTGGATGTATTGTTGCCTACTCTTACCACCTGGGGGCGGTCCGTCAGGAAGTCCAGGATCCAGTTGCAGAGGGAGGTGTTTAGTCCCAGAGTCCTTAGCTTAGTGATGAGCTTCGTGAGCACTATGGTGTTGAACGCTGAGCTGTAGTCGATGAACAGAATTCTCACATAGGTGTTCCTTTTGCCCAGGTGAGAAAGGGCAGTGTGGAGTGCAATAGAGATTGCATCATCTGTGGATCTGTTGGGGCGGTATGTGAATTGGAGTGGGTCTGGGGTGTCCGGTAGGATGCTGTTGATATGAGCCATGACCAGCCTTTCAAAGCACTTCATGGCTACCGACGTGAGTGCCACGGGGTGGTAATCATTTAGGCAGGTTATCTTCGCTTCCTTGCTCTCATGCATGCTTTAGTGTTACTTGCCTCAAAGCGAGCATAAAAGGCATTTAGCTCATCTGGTAGGCTCGCGTCACTGGGCAGCTCGTGTCTGGGTTTCCCTTTGTAGTCCGCAATAGTTTTCAAGCCATGCCACATCTGACGAGCGTCAGAGTCGGTGTAGTAGGATTCAATCTTAATCCTGTATTGACGCTTTGCTTGTTTGATGGTTCGTCTAAGGGCATAGCGGGATTTCTTATAAGCGTCCGTATTAGTGTCCCGCTCCTTGAAAGCGGCAGCTCTAGCCTTTAGCTCAATGCGGATGTTGCCTGTAATCCATTGCTTCTGGTTGGGATATGTAGGTACAGTCACTGTGGGGACGACGTCATCAATGCACTTATCGATGAAGCCAGTGACTGAGGTGGTGTATTCCTCAATGCCATTGGATGAATCCTGGAAAATATTCCAGTCTGTGATAGCAAAACAGCCCTGTAGTGCAGCATCTGCATCATCTGACCACTTCCGTATTGAGTGAGTCACTGGTACTTCCTGCTTTAGTTTTTTGCTTGTAATTATATTCAGATTTGCCCAATGGAGGGCGGGGTAGAGCTTTGTATGCATCTCTGTGTGTGGAGTAAAGGTGGTCTAGGATTTTTCCCCCCTGGTTGCACACTTGACATGCTGGTAAAAATTTGGTAAAACTGATTTAAGTTTTCCTGCATTAAAGTCCCCGGGCCACTAGGAGCGCCGTTTTTGGGTGAACATTTTCTTATTTTTATGGCCTTATAGAGTTGGTTGAGAGCGGTCTTAGTACCAGCTTCGCTTTGTGGTGGTAAATAGACGGCTACCTATAATACAGATGAGAACTCTCTTGGTAGATAGTGTGGTCGACAGCTTATCATAAGGTACTCTACCTCAGGCGAGCAATACCTCAAGACTTCTTTAATATTAGACATCGCGCACCAGCTGTTATTGACAAAAAGACACACATCTTACCAGAGGTAGCATCTCTGTTCTGCCGGTGCATGGAAAATCCCGCCAGCTCTATATTGTCCGTTTCTTTGTTCAGCCACGTCTCGGTGAAACATAAGATGTTACCGTTTTTAATGTCCCGTTGGTAGGATACTCTTAATAATAGGTCATCAATTTTATTTTCTAACGATTCCACGTTAGCAAGGAGAATGGAAGGCATTGGGAGTTTACTCGCTCGCCTCCGGCTTCTCAGAAGGATCCCCGATACCATATCTACATTCATATGTGAATTTGGTTGTGTCGCCCAAAAAGTGACATATTGCAGCTTTAAACACAATCCACCCTTTCAGTTACAGACCCAACCTCGTTCCACCTGTTACCATGTGACCTAGGGGTCAAGAGACTGACCTATCTAGTGAGAGCGAGAGGTCACCGTGCCCTGACAAAGGAAAGAGGCTTTGGATTACATTTGTAATCTCCTCTCCATGGAATAATTGACATACCACCTCCAGATTACCTCCATATTATCCAATCAGAGATGTGGGGATTATGGTCCTCTGCTTTGTGGGAATTGGAGGGGCTTAGGAGAAATTGGGAACCCGCCAATAAGGGTTTATGTGAGGGAGATTAGGCATGAAGACAGTTATGATATTGTTGTCTGGAATCTTCCGGAGAGATTGGCTGAATTAGATCATTGATCTGCCAGGAGTTCAGAGTCCAGAAATGAATGCATCTGTCTGAAAATAAAATTAAATAGTATTTGTCACATGCGCCGAATACAACAGGTGTAGACCGTACTGTGAAATGCTTACTTACAAGCCCTTAACCAACAATGCAGTTCAAGAAATAGAGTTAAGAAAATATTTACTAAATAAACTAAAGTTATTTATTAAATTAAAAAGTAACGCAAGAAAACTACATAACAATAACGAGGCTATATACACGGTACCGAGTCAATGTGAGGGGCTACAGGTTAGTCGAGGTAATTTGTAAAGTGACTATGCATAGATAATAAACAGCGAGTTGCAGTGGTGTAAAAACAAAGGGGAGGTCAATGTAAATTGTCCGGGTTGCCATTTGATTAATTGTTCAGCAGTCTAATGGCTTGGTAGAAGAAGCTGTTAAGGAGCCTTTTGGTCCTAGATTTGGTGCTCGGGTACCGCTTGCCGTTCGGTAGCAGAGAGAACAGTCTATGACTTAGGTGACTTTGGAGTCTTTGACAATTTTTTGGGCCTTCCTCTGACACCACCTAGTATACAGGTCACTGTTTGTTGAGTTGTATTGACCAACTGAGTACATAGTTGATCTCTTCATAGTTGTTGCGTCATATTGCTGGGTGGGTTGGAGATAGACTGGAGAAAGCGGCAAGAGAGGGGAGGCTGCTACAGTGCTGGGTTTGGAGACGGGGAGCAGAGGAATGGGGAGGAGAGGGCAGAGAAGAGGGGGGGACTGCTGCCTGGGCTCCATTCCATCAGCCGTCTGGCACTGGCAGCAACAGACTTTGTCACCCCCATCAGCCCTCTCCCACCACCCCAACTCCTAATGCCCACCATACCCCTTAATAACCCCTCCCCTCCAACTCTGCTCACACACAGATTGGTCTCCCCCTTTGGCCCCAATCACAGTGCAAATTGCAGCCTGTAGTAAGCATTGCAATACTGAATATATGGTGTTGTTGAGCGAGAGAAAGAGGAAGTGCATAAACATTTTGTTTTGGAGGGAGGATGCCAAGAGTGTGCAAAGCTGTCATCAAGGTAAAAGGTGGCTACTTTGAAGAATTTATATTCCATATGTGTTATTTCATAGTTTTGATGTCTTCACTATTATTCTACAATGTAGAAAATAGTAATAATAAAGAAAAACCCGGTAATGAGTAGGTGTGTCCAAACTTTTGACTGGTACTGTATATATATAAAAAAAAATCTCCCCAATTTCTATCTTGTCTTATCGCTGCAACTCCCCAGTGTGCTCAGGAGGCGAAGGTTGAGTCATGCGTCCCCGAAACATGACCCGCCAAACTATGCTGCTTAACACCCGTCCACTTATCCCGGAAGCCAGCCACACAAATGTTTCGGAGGAAACACTGTTCACCTGAGAACCGAGGTCAGCCTGCAGGCACCTAGCCCGCTACAAGGAGTCGCTAGAGCGCGATGAGCCAAGTAAAGCCCTCCCAGCCAAACCCTCCCCAAATCCGGACGACCGTGAGCCAATTGTGCGCCGCCCTATGGGACTCCCGATCACGGCCGGTTGTGATACATCCCGGGAGCGAACCCGGGTCTGTAGTGACGCCTCTAGCACTCAGGAGGCAATATATAACCTTTATTTTGATTGGGAATCATGCTGAGACCAAGTTCTTTTTTACAGATGAGCCCTGTTTACACATCAATACACATCAATATACACTATACACATCACTATACACATTAATATATACATCAATATTCACATCAATATTCACATCAACACGCACATCAATGAACATTATACATATCATTATGCACATCAATATACACGTCAATATACACAGCAATACACACGTCAATATACACATCAATATACACATCAATATACACATCAATACACACATGAATATACACATCAATATACACGTCAATATACACATCAATATACACATGAATATACACATCAATAGACACGTCAATATACACATCAATACATACATGAATATACACATATATATACACATGAATATACACATGAATATACACATCAATATACACATGAATATACACATCAATAGACACGTCAATATACACATCAATATACACATCAATAGAAACGTCAATATACACATCAATATACACATCAATAGACACGTCAATATACACATCAATATACACATGAATATACACATGAATATACACATCAATACACACATCAATATACACATGAATATACACATGAATATACACATGAATATACACATGAATATACACATCAATACACACATCAATATACACATCACTACACACATCAATATACACATCAATATACACATGAATATACACATGAATATACACATCAATACATACATGAATATACACATGAATATACACATCAATATACACATCAATACATACATGAATATACACATGAATATACACATCAATATCCTCCGAATATAGTGCAGCATACTGTATGCTGTATATACCCATACATATAGTACTGACTAGATATAGTCTGGAGTTGTGATTTTCTCAGAGTTCTTACTGTTAACATTACTGTATGCCGTTGTGACCAGTCTGATAAAGATTGGCGATTCAGCTCTATTGTGATTTACACAAAAATCCCACATTATGAGCTGTCCCATAGGTTCCAACCTAAAGATTTATATCAAATCGATGAAACACCATTTTTATGGTCTACCTTTGTGTCCTAGGACTGTAAAGACCTGAGGTGGTTGTATATAGAGAGAAGACTGTAAAGACCTGAGGTGGTTGTATATAGAGAGAAGACTATGTAAAGACCTGAGATGGTTGTATATAGAGAGAAGACTGTAAAGACCTCAGTGGTCGGTGAGCTCACACAAACCTAACTCTGTGGGCGTATAAACCAAATGGTGCCTGCGCAGACCGGACACTCACAACGCCCACTACTCCACCATAAAGAAAGGGATATGGGGCCTCCCGGGTGGCGCAGTGGTCTAGGGCACTGCATCGCAGCGCTAGCTGTGCCACCAGAGTCTCTGGGTTCGCGCCCAGGCTCTGTCGCAGCCGGCCGCGACCGGGGGGTCCGTGGGGCGACGCACAATTGGCCTAGCGTCGTCCGGGTTAGGGAGGGTTTGGCCGGTAGGGATATCCTTGTCTCATCGCGCTCCAGCGACTCCTGTGGCGGGCCGGGCGCAGTGCGCGCTAACCAAGGGGGGCGGGTGCACGGTGTTTCCTCCGACACATTGGTGCAGCTGGCTTCCGGGTTGGAGGCGCGCTGTGTTAAGAAGCAGTGCGGCTTGGTTGGGTTGTGCTTCGGAGGACGCATGACTTTCGACCTTCGTCTCTCCCGAGCCCGTACGGGAGTTGTAGCGATGAGACAAGATAGTAATTACTAGCGATTGGATACCACGAAAATTGGGGAGAAAAGGGGGTAAAAAAATAAATAAAAATAATAATAAATTTAAAAAAAGAAAGGGATATGAGGCAATTAAATGTACTGTATCATGGGACTAAGGTAAATCACAGAGCCACATTAAACATCCTGTATCATGGGACTAAGGTAAATCACAGAGCCACATTAAACATCCTGTATCATGTGACTAAGGTAAATCACAGAGCCACATTAAACATCCTGTATCATGTGACTAAGGTAAATCACAGAGCCACATTAAACGTCCTGTATCATGTGACTAAGGTAAATCACAGAGCCACATTAAACGTCCTGTATCATGTGACTAAGGTAAATCACAGAGCCATGGTCTGTGGCTATTCTGATGATGTAATGTAATGGCCGATTATATGCCGGTTAATGATGGCGGCATTGTACCCACGTAGCGGCCTCGGCCATATGACTTCGTCCCGTTCACGGTGACGTAGTTCAAGTGTTAACACCTTTCCTGAGAGTAGGTGGACACTGGCGGTAAATCCTGTCTTGTGGACTGCTGGATCCAGCTTTCAGGCGTCGTAAAGCCTCACAAACGACACTGGCCTCTTGGTGGTCACTAAAGCTGAAGTTACGGTCACTGAAGCTGAGGTTTATGGGAAGGAAGTGGGTGTTTTTATTGACAATGACTCCCCAACGTCCTGCTAAGCTGGTAGTTGTATATGCAGTCTTTGACTTATATGTTAGGAGCTGGAAGCAGTGGAGAAATTAGCGGTGTGTTGGTTTGAGGTTAATAGTAAAGGTTCTGTCTACTCTCCTTCACATCTCCTATCTTTAGATTCTCTCAGGATGTCACCTCATCATGACACCAGTAACAGACTGTGTCGTTCTGAGCCTAGGGCCTCTGAGGTGAGAGAGTGAGGGGGGTGCAGAGTAAACTGAGAGATGAGAGTGAGACACAGGACGGTGCTTAAGGACGGTTAAGGAACCATATTGATCTCCCGTTAAGCCGTCTGTCCAGCAGAATTAAGTGGAAGGAACAACTAACTGCATCGTCTGAAGCTGGCTTATGTTAGCGACGATCTTAAACCCATCGTCATGGCAATGCTTTTGAGAAAGGTGTTTCCGATCAATAAGCCATTAGCAACCAAATGAGCTAGGGCCCCTGCGACACAGGCTTAGTGTTCCGTGCCCTCCCTCCTCTCCCCTCTCTCCTTCCCCCTCTCCACTCTCTCCTTCCCTCTCTCCACTCTCTCCTTCCCTCTCTCCACTCTCTCCTTCCCTCTCTCCACTCTCTCCGTCCCTCTCTCCACTCTCTCCGTCCCTCTCTCCACTCTCGCTTTCCCTTTCTCCACTCTCTCTTTCCCTCTCTCCACTACCTCCTTCCCTCTCTCCACTCCTTCCTTCCCTCTCTCCACCCCGGTTTCTATGTGTTACCTCTTATCTGGAGGGATTAGATGTCCACCTGGACAGGTTGCCTTAGCGATGCCCAGTGCACCACATCTCCCCAGACACCTGCCGCTGCTGACTCGGCTTGCCAAACATGGCAGTGAGTCGTGAAATGAGATTTCAGCCTTACCGCCCTACCTACCGCTATCATTATCAGGCCAAGAAAACCACCACATCTCTCTGCTTTCAAGAATAGCCTAGCTCCCCCTCCTCTCCTCACCCCACTTTCCCCTCTCTCCCCTCCTCCCCTCTCCTCCCTCTTCTGCTTTCCTCATAGCATCCTTCAAAAATAGCTCCTCACCCCTCTCCCCTCCTCAACCCTCTCCTCACCTCATACTCCTCTTCTCCTCTCTACCCTCCTCCCCCTCTCCCCTCCTCCCCCCTCGTCACCTCATACTTCTCCTCACCACTCTACCCTCTCCCCTCCCCTCTCTCCCCCATCTCTCTCCCCTCCCCCCTCTCCTCAGCTCATACTTCACCTCACCTCTCTCCCCTCTCCTCACCTCATACTTCACCTCACCTCTCCCCCCTCTCCTCACCTTATACTCCTCCTCACCTCTCTCCCTTCCTCCCCCACCTCATACTTCACCTCACCTCTCCCCCCTCTCCTCACCTCATACTTCACCTCACCTCTCTCCCCTCTCCTCACCTTATACTTCACCTCACCTCTCCCCCCCCCACCTCATACTTCACCTCACCTCTCTCCCTTCTCCTCACCTTATACTTCACCTCACCTCACCTCTCCCCTCCTCCCCCTCACCTTATACTTCACCTCACCTCTCCCCTCCTCCCCCCCACCTCATACTTCACCTCACCTCTCCCCTCCTCCCCCCCACCTCATACTTCACCTCACCTCTCTCCCCTCTCCTCACCTCATACTTCACCTCACCTCTCCCCCCTCTCCTCACCTTATACTTCACCTCACCTCTCCCCTCCTCCCCCCCACCTCATACTTCACCTCACCTCTCCCCCTCCCCCTCACCTCATACTTCACCTCACCTCCCCCCCACCTCATACTTCACCTCACCTCTCTCCCCTCTCCTCACCTTATACTCCTCCTCACCACTCTCCCCTCCTCCTCCCCCTCACATCATACTTCACCTCACCTCTCCCCCCACCTCATATATCACCTCACCTCTCTTCCCTCTCCTCACCTCATACTTCACCTCACCTCTCCCCCCTCCCCCCCACCTCATACTTCACCTCACCTCTCCCCCCTCCCCCCCACCTCATACTTCACCTCACCTCTCTCCCCTCTCCTCACCTCATACTTCACCTCACCTCTCCCCCCTCTCCTCATCTCATACTTCACCTCACCTCTCTCCCCTCTCCTCACCTCATACTTCACCTCACCTCTCCCCCCTCTCCTCATCTCATACTTCACCTCACCTCTCTCCCCTCTCCTCACCTCATACTTCACCTCACCTCTCCCCCCCCACCTCATACTTCACCTCACCTCTCTCCCCTCTCCTCACCTCATACTTCTCCTCACCACTCTACCCTCTCCCCTCCTCCCTCCTCTCCCCTCCTCCCCCCTCGTCACCTCATACTTCTCCTCACCACTCTACCCTCTCCCCTCCCCTCTCTCCCCATCTCTCTCCCCTCCCCCCCTCCTCACCTTATACTCCTCCTCACCTCTCTCCCCTCTCCATTTCTCCCCCCTCTCCTCACCTTATACTTCTCACCACCTCTCTCCCCTCCTCCCCCCCCCACGTCATACTTCACCTCACCTCTCCCCTCTCCTCACCTCATACTTCACCTCACCTCTCCCCTCTCCTCACCTCATACTTCACCTCACCTCTCTCCCCTCTCCTCACCTTATACTTTTCCTCACATCTCTACCCTCTCCCCTCCTCCTCCCTCTCCCCTCCTCACCTCTCTCCCCTCCTCACCTCTCTACCCTTCCACCTGGCATCAGCATTTCCAACCATGTCTAAAACGTATTGATAGTGCTGAGCTGTAACCATGTCTTAAACGTATTGATAGTGCTGAACTGTAACCATGTCTAAAACGTATTGATAGTGCTGAGCTGTAACCATGTCTAAAACGTATTGATAGTGCTGAGCTGTAACCATGTCTAAAACGTATTGATAGTGCTGAACTGTAACCATGTCTAAAACGTATTGATAGTGCTGAACTGTAACCATGTCTAAAACATATTGATAGTGTTGAACTGTAACCATGTCTAAAACGTACTGATAGTGCTGAACTGTAAACACGTCTAAAACATACTGATAGTGCTGAACTGTAACCATGTCTAAAACGTATTGATAGTGCTGAACTGTAACCATGTCTAAAACGTATTGATAGTGCTGAGCTGTAACCATGTCTAAAACGTATTGATAGTGCTGAGCTGTAACCATGTCTAAAACGTATTGATAGTGCTGAACTGTAACCATGTCTAAAACGTATTGATAGTGCTGAACTGTAACCATGTCTAAAACGTATTGATAGTGCTGAGCTGTAACCATGTCTAAAACGTATTGATAGTGCTGAACTGTAACCATGTCTAAAACGTATTGATAGTGCTGAACTGTAACCATGTCTAAAACGTATTGATAGTGCTGAGCTGTAACCATGTCTAAAACGTATTGATAGTGCTGAGCTGTAACCATGTCTAAAACATACTGATAGTGCTGAACTGTAACCATGTCTAAAACATATTGATAGTGCTGAGCTGTAACCATGTCTAAAACGTATTGATAGTGCTGAGCTGTAACCATGTCTAAAACGTATTGATAGTGCTGAGCTGTAACCATGTCTAAAACATACTGATAGTGCTGAACTGTAACCATGTCTAAAACGTATTGATAGTGCTGAGCTGTAACCATGTCTAAAACATATTGATAGTGCTGAGCTGTAACCATGTCTAAAACGTATTGATAGTGCTGAACTGTAACCATGTCTAAAACGTATTGATAGTGCTGAACTGTAACCATGTCTAAAACGTATTGATAGTGCTGAGCTGTAACCATGTCTAAAACGTATTGATAGTGCTGAGCTGTAACCATGTCTAAAACGTATTGATAGTGCTGAACTGTAACCATGTCTAAAACGTATTGATAGTGCTGAGCTGTAACCATGTCTAAAACGTATTGATAGTGCTGAGCTGTAACCATGTCTAAAACGTATTGATAGTGCTGAGCTGTAACCATGTCTAAAACGTATTGATAGTGCTGAACTGTAACCATGTCTAAAACGTATTGATAGTGCTGAGCTGTAACCATGTCTAAAACGTATTGATAGTGCTGAGCTGTAACCATGTCTAAAACGTATTGATAGTGCTGAGCTGTAACCATGTCTAAAACGTATTGATAGTGCTGAACTGTAACCATGTCTAAAACGTATTGATAGTGCTGAGCTGTAACCATGTCTAAAACGTATTGATAGTGCTGAACTGTAACCATGTCTAAAACGTATTGATAGTGCTGAGCTGTAACCATGTCTAAAACATATTGATAGTGCTGAGCTGTAACCATGTCTAAAACGTATTGATAGTGCTGAGCTGTAACCATGTCTAAAACGTATTGATAGTGCTGAACTGTAACCATGTCTAAAACGTATTGATAGTGCTGAGCTGTAACCATGTCTAAAACGTATTGATAGTGCTGAACTGTAACCATGTCTAAAACGTATTGATAGTGCTGAGCTGTAACCATGTCTAAAACATATTGATAGTGCTGAGCTGTAACCATGTCTAAAACGTATTGATAGTGCTGAACTGTAACCATGTCTAAAACATACTGATAGTGCTGAACTGTAACCATGTCTAAAACGTATTGATAGTGCTGAGCTGTAACCATGTCTAAAACGTATTGATAGTGCTGAACTGTAACCATGTCTAAAACGTATTGATAGTGCTGAACTGTAACCATGTCTAAAACGTATTGATAGTGCTGAGCTGTAACCATGTCTAAAACGTATTGATAGTGCTGAACTGTAACCATGTCTAAAACATATTGATAGTGCTGAACTGTAACCATGTCTAAAACGTATTGATAGTGCTGAGCTGTAACCATGTCTGATGCTGAGCTGTGAGAGGTGGAAATATGATGCAATTAGAGGGTACACTATCCACCTGAAGAGAGTTGTTTTAACTAAGCGAATAACAGGGAGTGTGATTAGCTTAGTTAAACATCCTTGTTTACATACATTAAAGAGGCAGTCTTTAATCTGAGGCGGAAAAGAAGCATGAAAGACTTAAGGCCCCCACAGACTGACTGTACAATTTTAGCCGTTTAATGCCACAATTTCACCGTTTTTGTGAAATTATTCTCTCAGCCCGACCGCCGAGGTTCATGGGATTTCATCTGATCTGATGGACCAGCCGAGTGGCGCAACAGTCTAAGGCACTGCATCTCAGTGCTTGAGGCATCACTACAGACACCCTGGTTCGGATCCAGGCTGTATCACAACCGGCCATGATTTGGAGTCCCATAATGGCGGCGCACAATTGGCCCAGCGTCGTCCGGGTTTGGCTGGTGTAGGCCATCGTTGTATAAAAAAATATTTAAACTCATATTGAGCTCGTTTGTTTTTACGCCGGCTGGACCATCCACTCCACTCCTTCAACAACAACAAAAAACCAGCACTACTGTCTCTTTGAAGTATCCACACTACTGTCAACAAATCAATGAACAGCATTGCATTGTTCTCCTCTTTCAATCTCTTCATTAGCAGGGCTTGGGGAAAAAAGCGAACTTTTATCTTTCCAGGGAAGTTGCTTTCCTTTTTCGTTCTTTTGTGGAGTTATGGTACTGTAATGATGTCGAGGATCTTGTTTACCTTCTGAAGCAAAACTCTTTGAAATTATATGAACAATTCTATCAAACGCAGGCATTGTTAACAGGATTTTCTAATACAACAATGAAACTAATAGGAATAAAAATTCCCCCAAAGCCAACATTTCAGACCAATTGTATGATAATCAAAACTTGGCACTCATAAGAGTAGGGGTGTTAACCCTGGTGTCCTGGATAAATTCCCAACCCACCTAATCATCCCCAGCTTCCAATTGTATCATTCATTCCCCCTCCTCTCCCCTGTAACTATTCCCCAGGTTGTTGCTTTAAATGAGAATGTGTTCTCAGTCAACTTACCTGGTAAAATAAAGGCTTAAATAAAATAAATAAGAACAGCGGTTTAATCAAGATCCCTGAAAGTCTCTCCACGGCTACTGTCTTTTTGGGGATGGAAAGAACAAACACATGAAAAAATTTATCTTTGATGATTTAATACTCTCTCTCACCAATGCCCGGATTCACCAGAGGGCATGTTGTGACATCAAAGGACCAACCGTAAGCCTGGAAGAGTGCTCCAGTACTGATCATATCTACTATACAGAGTGCTCCAGTACTGATCATATCTACTATACAGAGTGTTCCAGTACTACTGATCATATCTACTATACAGAGTGCTCCAGTACTGATCATATCTACTATACAGAGTGTTCCAGTACTGATCATATCTACTATACAGAGTGCTCCAGTACTGATCATATCTACTATACAGAGTGTTCCAGTACTACTGATCATATCTACTATACAGAGTGCTCCAGTACTGATCGTATCTACTATACAGAGTGTTCCAGTACAGATCATATCTACTATACAGAGTGTTCCAGTACTGATCGTATCTACTATACAGAGTGTTCCAGTACTGATCATATCTACTATACAGAGTGTTCCAGTACTGATCATATCTACTATACAGAGTGTTCCAGTACTGATCATATCTACTATACAGAGTGTTCCAGTACTGATCATATCTACTATACAGAGTGTTCCAGTACTGATCATATCTACTATACAGAGTGTTCCAGTACTGATCATATCTACTATACAGAGTGTTCCAGTACTGATCATATCTACTATACAGAGTGCTCCAGTACTGATCATATCTACTATACAGAGTGTTCCAGTACTGATCATATCTACTATACAGAGTGTTCCAGTACTGATCATATCTACTATACAGAGTGTTCCAGTACTGATCGTATCTACTATACAGAGGGCTCCAGTACTGATCATATCTACTATACAGAGTGTTCCAGTACTGATCGTATCTACTATACAGAGGGCTCCAGTACTGATCATATCTACTATACAGAGTGCTCCAGTACTGATCATAACTACTATACAGAGTGTTCCAGTACTGATCATATCTACTATACAGAGTGTTCCAGTACTACTGATCATATCTACTATACAGAGTGTTCCAGTACTGATCATATCTACTATACAGAGTGTTCCAGTACTGATCATATCTACTATACAGAGTGTTCCAGTACTGATCATATCTACTATACAGAGTGCTACAGTACTGATCATATCTACTATACAGAGTGTTCCAGTACTGATCATATCTACTATACAGAGTGTTCCAGTACTGATCATATCTACTATACAGAGTGCTCCAGTACTGATCATATCTACTATACAGAGTGTTCCAGTACTGATCGTATCTACTATACAGAGTGCTCCAGTACTGATCATATCTACTATACAGAGTGCTCCAGTACTGATCATATCTACTATACAGAGTGCTCCAGTACTGATCATATCTACTATACAGAGTGTTCCAGTACTGATCGTATCTACTATACAGAGTGTTCCAGTACTACTGATCATATCTACTATACAGAGTGTTCCAGTACTGATCATATCTGCAATGCAGAGTGTTCCAGTACTGATCATATCTACTATACAGAGTGTTCCAGTACTGATCGTATCTACTATACAGAGTGTTCCAGTACTACTGATCATATCTACTATACAGAGTGTTTCAGTACTGATCATATCTACTATACAGAGTGCTCCAGTACTGATCATATCTACTATACAGAGTGCTCCAGTACTGATCATATCTACTATACAGAGTGCTCCAGTACTGATCATATCTACTGTACAGAGTGTTCCAGTACTGATCATATCTGCAATGCAGAGTGTTCCAGTACTGATCATATCTACTATACAGAGTGCTCCAGTACTGATCATATCTACTATACAGAGTGTTCCAGTACTGATCATATCTACTATACAGAGTGCTACAGTACTGATCATATCTACTATACAGAGTGTTCCAGTACTGATCATATCTACTATACAGAGTGTTCCAGTACAGATCATATCTACTATACAGAGTGTTCCAGTACTGATTATATCTACTATACAGAGTGCTCCAGTACTGATCATATCTACTATACAGAGTGTTCCAGTACTGATCATATCTACTATACAGAGTGTTCCAGTACTGATCATATCTACTATACAGAGTGCTCCAGTACTGATCATATCTACTATACAGAGTGTTCCAGTACAGATCATATCTACTATACAGAATGTTCCAGTACTGATTATATCTTTTATACAGAGTGTTCCAGTACTGATCATATCTACTATACAGAGTGTTCCAGTACTGATCATATCTACTATACAGCCCTGAACTGAATGACTTCCAAGGACCTGATGATCAAAGATATTGATACAAATGAAGACAGTTTGACAGTCGTATAAGTGGATTGAATCATATATTGTTTTATTGTTTATGCGTAGCAAACTTAACTCTTTTACACTCATACCTGTATATGGGTTTCAAATACCAGATTTTGACACTGATAAGCGCCTAAATTGGAATGCAGTGGCTGTACAGTAACATGCTCTACATGACATCTGAGCTCAAGCTTTACAGAGCAGTACTGCTTTTGACTGACAGCAGTTCTGAACTTGAACACTGCACGCAACAGGGAGTTTCCCCCATCCCTCCCGCTAATTGGGAAACTTTTGCAAATGTTTTGTTGTCTAAGTGAGGGAAATTCTGTAAATAATGAGCACTCTAGGTATTTTGAAAGATGAGATGTTGAGGATTATATAAATACCAATTTGATGTCATACAAGCATGCCAAACCCCTGTTAGTCCAAATGTGCACTTCACATTTTCATAAAAGTCATGTAATATACAGTGTCAACGTTTATGATCACTATGTTGATGTACAGTTGCAAGATGACATGGAGTCATAAGCTGGGTTGTCCAGGGTTGAACACGCACCTGAACGCACTTGTGACTCTATCCTATTCACACCAAAATGATGATATGCTTCTCTGTACTTAGATAATTATTATTATTTATTTAACTAGGCAAGTCAGTTAAGAACAAATTCTTATTTACAATGACGGCCTAGGAACAGTGGGTTAACTGCCTTGTTCAGGGGCAGAACAACAGATTTTTACCTTGTCAGCTTGAGGATTCAAACTAGCAACATTTTGGTTACCAGCCCAAAGCTCTAACCACTAGGCTACCTGCCGCCCTGGCAGGTAGGTAGCCATGTTGGCGATAGAACACGCTTTCAAATTATGCCCACCTGACCAGATTGCGATTTTTAACGGACCGCTTTTGGAATGTGTAAACAACAACAGTAATTGTGTGGTGGCGGGGATGCAGGACTGTGTTGCAACCAAAACATCTACACGTGAGCTCGCTCTAGTTCCTCAACAGTACAGCCAGCAGAGCTTAGAATAGCACCTTATAGTTGAACACTCTTTGAGTCATAAAAGTGTATTGAAATTACGTAGGAACTGTGCCCACTTTGGAGAGGTACAGTATGTGGACATTTGGAGACGTCAGTCAGACCTCTTATATTGATTACACTTGTCTCAAATTTACCATGGATATTCTTATCATGTTACCGGATGCATCCAGACTATTTCATTATCAACAAATGCGTCGAAAAGTACATAAAATGTCAAATGCATATAAAATCAACAGTGTAATGTTTGAATTCAGTCTTGCGTCAGAAACTGTTTTGTCCTCACCTTTAGTGCAATAATGTTCCCATGATCTCCATACTATTGCTTGTTGATTGCTTCCATGGTTACGCATATGCTTTCCATATTTCTTCTCAAAGAAACATTTCAATAAAGCCTTATGCATAATCAAAACATATGTGACCGACCGCCTCGATTCAGTCTTATGTACTGTAGCATTCCACTAACATCAAATCAAACTTTATTTGTCACATACGTGTAGACCTTACCGTGAAATGCTTATTTACAAGCCCTTAACCAACAGTGCAGTTGGTTAAGTGCAGCCCTTAACAAGTTGGTTAAGTACAAGCCCTTAACCAACAGTGCAGAAAATATTGACCAAATAAACGAAAGTAAAAAATAATAAAAAGTAACACAATAACATAACAATAACGAGGCTATATACAGGGGGTACCAGTACCAAGTCAGTGTGCGGAGTGACAGGTTAGAGGTAATTTGTACATGTAGGTAGGGGTGTGTTCTCAATGTTGAGAAAAGTACCAAACCTTTGTAGTTCTCGATGGCTAACGTTATATCTTTAAAAAACGGTGCGGTAGAAAGGACGTTATAGACAGAAGCAAGCTACATGGCAGCCCAATCCAAACTCATCTCCCAGCATGTCCAGCCCATCCATTATCTCAGCCAATCATGGCTAGCGGGAAGGCTCCTGTCTTTTTCCGTCGCTAAACCAACTAGGCTCGTAATTTAACAATTGTGTTCGTATTTATGGATGGAATACAAGTTTGCTATTAAGGCACATGAAAGTTTACATGTTCCAGAAGGAAAATGTTTACGTTCAAATGTCGCTCCTGTGTAGTAGTGACGTGTGACATACACCTAGTTTCCTGAAACGAGTCACATGAGTGCTCCTATTTGGCTATAGCCTGGGGAGCTTGCAGCCCTACGCTGTTTATCCTGACCCTCAGAGGCCAGAGGCGCTGTGGGCACAGAGTGCCACTGAGGGAGGAGGTGCCACCCTGCTGCTGCTGTTACTCCAGAGGGCTGGTGCAAGCTCTGTCACCATGCTTTCCCTGTGACTTGTCTCCTCCCTGGCGTGCCGTCGGTACCGACCCTCTCTCCCCGAGGACGGTGAAAAGTCTGTGGCTCGGTGAATAATTAAAGAGAGATTTAGGGAGGTTTTGGGGTGATTCTGATTAAGGGGGTTAGCGTTAGACAAGCTTTTAACAGGGTATTAAACTCTACACTTTCCCCTGGTATAATCTGTATTTCAACTATTTAAACTTTAATTTAAACCCAAAGGCAGATGATTTAAATGTAGTGTAATTCACGAGATTATCTTTGATGAACGCTCTATCAGGCTTTAGCAAACCCTGTATATGATTTGTCTATGAGATTTAATAGATTTGAATAGAGGGAGTTGAAAGTGGTGGAAGCCATGTGTTTACATGGAAATCCATTCTTAGGTTGTAAAGTGGTTCTGACTGTTCCAGGTGAAAATGCTGATTGCTCTAAATATGGGTTTCTAAGCTGCAGCCATCGAGTAAATACATACAAGAGGGAATATTATTTTTGATTTACCTTGAGCACACTTTAGCATGGCCAAGGAAGGTGTGTACTTTGTAGATTATGTTTAAGCATCTAGCACAGTATTCAGCTGCAGCGAGAGGAACGGAGAGCAGAGCAGAAATTGATAGCTTCCTGTACGTCTCTTTTGTGAAAAATAGTAGGATTTCAAAAGAATAATACTGAGAAAGAAGTATGTAAATGGTCATAAAGGCATTGTGAGTGAAAAGTGAACTATTGGGCCAGTTCAGGTCAAATGAACCTCTATGCTCACTGATACCTGGCTGTCCCAGCAGGGGTCATATGCAGCTAATGAGAGCTGTACCATACAGATCATAGCTTGAGGGAGAATACAGTGATGAGAGGAGAAATATTGGCAAACCCTCAATAAATATTAAACTCGGCACGGTGATCAAGCGGCACACAGCATCAAAAGGAAAACTCCAAAGACAATACTGGACCGGCCACATAAATAATACAATATAGAGGTTGAAATACCTCAGATATTTCCAAATGAAATCTTCAAACACATATCCCTTGGGCTCTTTTTCTTTCTTCATATAAGATATGCTTTGAAAGAAAAATCTAGTTTTATTCTTTGCTTTCTGTTTAGTTGAAAGTAACACTTTCATCCTTTAGGTGTTTCTCTAATTCACCTTAAAGAGCAAACATATAAGTTATTTGACTTCAGAGAGAGAAGTCATATTAGTGTTCACTTCTCATTGACACAGTATAATGGTTGGGCTTGGGCAAAGTAAAGATGTGCTTGTATTTGTGGACATTGTACTGAAAAGTAACTCTTGCTCATAACTTTGTATAAATTGTACAGCAACTTTCTTTCTGATGCGAGACCAATGTATTTTTCATATAACAGCTATGTACTGGACCCAGACACATTCCAGACATACCCTGGTCACATAGTGACCTTAGCCACCATTACAATCCTACACACATTAGAACAGTGATTCCCAACCAGGGGTACTAGGACCCCTGGAGGTACTGGGCCTATCCACAGTGGGTACTAGGACCCCTGGAGGTACTGGGCCTATCCACAGTGGGTACTAGGACCCCTGGGGGTACTTGGTCTATCCACAGTGGGTACTAGGACCCCTGGGGGTACTTGGTCTATCCACAATGGGTACTAGGACCCCTGGGGGTACTTGGCCTATCCACAGTGGGTACTAGGACCCCTGGGGGTACTTGGTCTATCCACAGTGGGTACTAGGACCCCTGGAGGTACTGGGTCTATCCACAGTGGGTACTAGGACCCCTGTGGGTACTGGGTCTATCCACAGTGGGTACTAGGACCCCTGTGGGTACTTGGCCTATCCACAGTGGGTACTAGGACCCCTGGAGGTACTTGGTCTATCCACAGTGGGTACTAGGACCCCTGGAGGTACTTGGTCTATCCACAGTGGGTACTAGGACCCCTGGAGGTACTGGGCCTATCCACAGTGGGTACTAGGACCCCTGGGGGTACTTGGTCTATCCACAGTGGGTACTAGGACCCCCGGGGGTACTTGGTCTATCCACAGTGGGTACTAGGACCCCTGGAGGTACTGGGCCTATCCACAGTGGGTACTAGGACCCCTGGGGGTACTTGGTCTATCCACAGTGGGTACTAGGACCCCTGGGGGTACTTGGTCTATCCACAGTGGGTACTAGGACCCCTGGGGGTAGTTGGCCTATCCACATTGGGTACTAGGACCCCTGGGGGTACTTGGTCTATCCACAGTGGGTACTAGGACCCCTGGGGGTACTTGGTCTATCCACAGTGGGTACTAGGACCCCTGGGGGTACTTGGTCTATCCACAGTGGGTACTAGGACCCCTGGGGGTAGTTGGCCTATCCACATTGGGTACTAGGACCCCTGGAGGTACTTGGTCTATCCACAGTGGGTACTAGGACCCCTGGAGGTACTGGGCCTATCCACAGAGGGAACTTGAGAAGACTCATGAGACCATAGCCTTACTGGTAAAATGTATGAGGGGGTAATTCAGTTGGTGGTACAGTAACTAAAACTTTTTGGGAACCACAGCATTAGAATCCTAGACACGCAGGAGGTCTTCTCTCTGTGAGGTCATTATCCTTCCAACGGCATGCCATTAGAGAGAGGGTGCTCTGTATTCACTGAAGCCCCCATCTGCCATGCTCCCTCAATCTGGACACCCAATTATATCCAAGTTCAATTAGCCAAATTCATTCTTCCCTGTCTGCATTAGCTGTGGCCAACATACATACTGATACACAATCGCTCCCTGTCTGCGTCGTAAATGACAGCCTATTCCCTACATAGTGCACTACTTTTATCCAGACTCCTGGTTTAAGGTAATGCACTATATAGGGAAAAGGGTGTGATTAGGGACATAGACCCAAGTGCCACCTAGCTATTACTCTGCTATTAACACCATTTACCTCAGAGACTTTCAGGGCTGGTGAATGAATGAAAGTGCTTCATTATTTGTCTTCAAGATGTTATTGGTGGACAGGGAAGTGGAAGTTAATTGATAGGTTATTTGTTAATGTTGAAGCATTTTCAGCTCAAACAGCCTATGAGAGCTTCTTGCAGAAAGAGGGGCTCTAAAGATGGCTTTCATTTGACAAGATGGACACTGAGATCATGTGTGTTTGTATGTGGCATATCAAGGATGTTTTAACAAGTAGCTTGACTTTTGATGAGTCAAAATGGTACAATTATTCGCCAACGTTCTATTGCAATTACAGTAAGTACTTACAGATGTAGGATCTTCATTTATTCACTCTTCTGTTGCTGAAAAGTTTCCTGCATAGCAGGAAATGCAAACTTGTAGTGTATCCATGGTTTAAAAAAGCTCCTAAAGTTTGTAGTTTCCACTTTAAAATGTCAGACTTGATTTAGCTTAATGAAAAATGTATTAACCCCTACAAAAAATGTCAATGAATTATAATCCACATAATAATTCACATTTCTTGTTGCTGCAGGATTCTTTTCCTGCTGTAGCAAACTGGCTCAAATTAAGATCCTACATCTGTATGGATATTGCTCTGATCTCTTGCTGTTTTTTCAGCATCACACACCCCTATCAGCATCTTGCTGTTTTTTTGTTTGGTTATATTTGATTATTTGGCCCATTTACTTCACTTAACATCAAACACTCTGTTCATATTAATGTGGAATATTTTCTCAAGGCACTTCATCAAAATGCACAATGACAGTGAAATAGAAATGGACTAGTTGAATGTAATATATTGAGGCATAGACAGGAGAAGGGCCTATTTGGCTCTGTGTGGCAGCAATAGGTCATGATTGTATTCTAGAACTAGTATGTCCCTATGGGCGATGCTTGTTTCACTGTTTGGACGTTCTCAAGGGAACCCAAGCCCTGGAATAGAACTTCTCCCTAGAGACCATGACATGGCATCTCCCTCTCCTCAATCCTCTGTCTGACAAATATCCACCCACACAAGCCAGTCTGTCACAATGGCAGAACTTCTACTGTTCTTTTCACCCTGAACACTGATAGTGAGCAAGCCATGTGCTAAATATACAGTGGTCTAGATTAGAACTGAACGGACATTCTGAGTTCTCACCCTTAGCATCAACCCAATAATAAACCGCTCACACACAACCCTATCAGCATCACACACACCTCTATCAGCATCACACACACCCCTATCAGCATGACACACACCCCTATCAGCATGACACACACCCCTATCAGCATCACACACACCCCTATCAGCATGACACACACCCCTATCAGCATGACACACAACCCTATCAGCATCACACACACCTGTATCAGCATCACACACACTCCTATCAGCATGACACACACCCCTATCAGCATGACACACACCCCTATCAGCATGACACACACCCCTATCAGCATGACACACACTCCTATCAGCATGACACACACTCCTATCAGAATGACACACACCCCTATCAGCATCACACACACACCCCTATCAGCATCACACACCCCTATCAGCATCACACACACCGCTATTAGCATCACACACACCCCTATCAGCATCACACACACCCCTATCAGCATCACACACACCCCTATCAGCATCACACACACCCCTATCAGCATCACACACACCCCTATCAGCATCACACACACCCCTATCAGCATCACACACACCCCTATCAGAATGACACACACCCCTATCAGCCTCACACACACCCCTATCAGCATCACACACACCGCTATTAGCATCACACACACACCCCTATCAGCATCACACACCCCTATCAGCATCACACACCCCTATCAGCATCACACACCGCTATTAGCATCACACACCCCTATCAGCATCACACACACCCCTATCAGCATCACACACACCCCTATCAGCATCACACACCCCTATCAGCATCACACGCCCCTATCAGCATCACACACACACCTATCAGCATCCCACACCCCTATCAGCATCACACACACCCCTATCAGCATCACACACACCCCTATCAGCATCACACACACCCCTATCAGCATCACACACACCCCTATCAGCATCACACACCCCTATCAGCATCACACACACCCCTATCAGCATCACACACACCCCTATCAGCATCACACACACCCCTATCAGCATCACACACCCCTATCAGCATCACACACCCCTATCAGCATCACACACACCCCTATCAGCATGACACACCCCTATCAGCATCACACACCCCTATCAGCATCACACACACCCCTATCAGCATCACACACCCCTATCAGCAACACACACACCCCTATCAGCATGACACACTCCTATCAGCATCACACACCCCTATCAGCATCACACACACCCCTATCAGCATCACACACACCCCTATCAGCATGACACACTCCTATCAGCATCACACACCCCTATCAGCATCACACACACCCCTATCAGCATGACACACTCCTATCAGCATCACACACCCCTATCAGCATCACACACCCCTATCAGCATCACACACACCCCTATCAGCATGACACACTCCTATCAGCATCACACACCCCTATCAGCATCACACACTCCTATCAGCATCGCACACCCCTATCAGCATCACACACCCCTATCAGCATCACACACCCCTATCAGCATCACACACACCCCTATCAGCATGACACACTCCTATCAGCATCACACACCCCTATCAGCATCACACACTCCTATCAGCATCACACACTCCTATCAGCATCACACACACCCCTATCAGCATCACACACCCCTATCAGCATCACACACACGTGGATTTTATTTCCATGCTTATCTTCTGCGTGGTGTTGATATGGTGAACCTCCGCTCCACACACTCACACAGGCGTCCTACAGGTTCTTTCTTCATTTACTCACATATTGAGAGGTCAGTCTGGCTTGCTAGACTCACGGTGCTTACTGTAGGTACACTGTGACTATACTGTGCCTCCATTCCAAATGGAACCCTATTCGCCATGTAGGCTACTACTTTTGACCAGGGGCCATAGGGCCACGGTGAAATGGTAGAGTCTCACTGTACTACTTTTGACCAGGGCCCATAGGGCCACAGTGAAATGGTAGAGTCTCACTGTACTACTTTTGACCAGGGCCCATAGGGCCACGGTGAAATGGTAGAGTCTCACTGTACTACTTTTGACCAGGGGCCATAGGGCCACGGTGAAATGGTAGAGTCTCACTGTACTACTTTTGACCAGGGCCCATAGGGCCACAGTGAAATGGTAGAGTCTCACTGTACTACTTTTGACCAGGGCCCATAGGGCCACGGTGAAATGGTAGAGTCTCACTGTACTACTTTTGACCAGGGGCCATAGGGCCACGGTGAAATGGTAGAGTCTCACTGTACTACTTTTGACCAGGGCCCATAGGGCCACAGGGGTAGAGTTCATTTACAGCTGCTTCGCCCAACAAGATGCTGCTGCTAGTTTTTCTGCAAAGCGACAGCTACTTCCCTGTTTCAATCAGCTGTAATGAGAGCGTTTGTCTTGCGGCGCTGCAGAGAAAGCTCTTATCACTGTGCTCCCCATTAAAGAGGCGTGTCACCTTCTGATTTACTATCATTACTACCTCTCACAACTACTAAACCACTAGGTTACCTCTGGTCCACAATCATTACTACCTCTCACAACCACTAAACCACTAGGTTACCTTGTGTCCACTATCATTACTACCTCTCACAACCACTAAACCACTAGGTTACCTCTGGTCCACTATCATTACTACCTCTCACAACCACTAAACCACTAGGTTACCTCTGGTCCACTATCATTACTACCTCTCACAACCACTAAACCACTAGGTTACCTCTGGTCCACTATCATTACTACCTCTCACAACCACTAAACCACTAGGTTACCTCTGGTCCACTATCATTACTACCTCTCACAACCACTAAACCACTAGGTTACCTCTGGTCCACTATCATTACTACCTCTCACAACCACTAAACCACTAGGTTACCTCTGGTCCACTATCATTACTACCTCTCACAACTACTAAACCACTAGGTTACCTCTGGTCCACTATCATTACTACCTCTCACAACCACTAAACCACTAGGTTACCTCTGGTCCACTATCATTACTACCTCTCACAACCACTAAACCACTAGGTTACCTCTGGTCCATTATCATTACTACCTCTCACAACCACTAAACCACTAGGTTACCTCTGGTCCACTATCATTACTACCTCTCACAACTATTAAACCACTAGGTTACCTCGTGTCCACTATCATTACTACCTCTCACAACTACTAAAGCACTAGTTACCTCTGGTCCACTATCATTACTACCTCTCACAACCACTAAACCACTAGGTTACCTCTGGTCCACTATCATTACTACCTCTCACAACCACTAAACCACTAGGTTACCTCGTGTCCACTATCATTACTACCTCTCACAACCACTAAACCATTAGGTTACCTCTGGTCAACTATCATTACTACCTCTCACAACCAATAAACCACTAGGTTACCTCTGGTCCACTATCATTACTACCTCTCACAACCACTAAACCACTAGGTTACCTCGTGTCCACTATCATTACTACCTCTCACAACTACTAAACCACTAGTTACCTCTGGTCCACTATCATTACTACCTCTCACAACTACTAAACCACTAGGTTACCTCTGGTCCACTATCATTACTACCTCTCACAACCACTAAACCACTAGGTTACCTCTGGTCCACTATCATTACTACCTCTTACAACTACTAAACCACTAGGTTACCTCTGGTCCACTATCATTACTACCTCTCACAACGACTAAACCACTAGGTTACCTCTGGTCCACTATCATTACTACCTCTCACAACCACTAAACCACTAGGTTACCTCTGGTCCACTATCATTACTACCTCTCACAACCACTAAACCACTAGGTTACCTCTGGTCCACTATCATTACTACCTCTCACAACTACTAAACCACTAGGTTACCTCTGGTCCACTATCATTACTACCTCTCACAACTACTAAACCACTAGGTTACCTCGTGTCCATTATCATTACTACATCTCACAACCACTAAACCACTAGGTTACCTCTGGTCAACCATCATTACTACCTCTCACAACCACTAAACCACTAGGTTACCTCTGGTCCACTATCATTACTACCTCTCACAACCACTAAACCACTAGGTTACCTCTGGTCCACTATCATTACTACCTCTCACAACTACTAAACCACTAGGTTAACTCTGATCCACTATCATTGCTACTTCTCACAACCACTAAACCACTAGGTTACCTCTGGTCCACTATCATTACTACCTCTCACAACCACTAAACCACTAGGTTAACTCTGATCCATTATCATTGCTACCTCTCACAACCACTAAACCACTAGGTTACCTCTGGTCCACTATCATTACTACCTCTCACAACTACTAAACCACTAGGTTACCTCTGGGCTCTTCAACCCGCCTTCTTCACCTCATCTGGAATCCTGGAAGGTGTTTTGGGGGATATAGTAGAGATAGAGCTAGCAGGTTAGCTCGTTTTAGCACTGTTCTTCTGAGGGGAAAATAGTAGCAAGTTAGCTCGTTTTAGCACTGTTCTCCTGAGGGGAAAATAGTAGCATGTTAGCTCGTTTTAGAACCCCAGCTAGCAATGAGGAATCGGCCCAGAAGCAGCCCTCTTCCGGGGGGCCGGAACTGATTGAATCGGCCCGGGATCGGGTTTCGGACTCGGCCCGGAATCAAAATGAATGACTGCCCAGAATCGGCCCAAGTACATCGGGCCGTTTCCGTCTACCAGAATTCAGCCGACTTTGACCGGCATCTTACCAGAATCCCTCCAGAAGTGGCCCGATGCAAATTTATATAAATGTATACAAAATTACCCGATTTTAGTCATTTTAAATATTAGTATTATACATTTTATACATACAAATCATACCGATCCACAAAAAAAAACATTTTGTGTCGGAGGAAATACCATGCGCCTAACCCGTTACAGCACGATGGGACAAGGACATCCCTGCCGGGCCAAAACCTCCCCTAACTCGGACGACGCTGGGTCAATCGTGTGTTGCCTCATGGGTCTCCCGGTCGCGGCCGGCACGGGTCTCAAACCAGCATCTGTAGCATTGCAGTTTGCGCTACGATGCAGTGTCTTAGACCACTGCGCCACTCGCTGGGCTCCATCCACAAAGTTTTTAATGCTTATTTATCAATTACTATTTATGTGTAATTTTAAAAACCTGACCACCTGGGCAGTATGAAGGAGGGAGAGCCCTCATTACCGATCCCTGTCTTCTCTTCTATCAGTTTCTCCATCCCTCCATCCTGTTGGGGTGTGATCAGCAGAAAATACCCGGATGGGGGGATTCATTAAATGCTGCCACGTTACAGATTGTCACTGCACTCAGACTGTGTGCAGTGACGATCAGATATCTATGTAACGAGAGCGCTGAGAGTCAGGAAGCAAGTTCAGGGAGTGAGCATTTTAATAAATAAATGAAACAAACACGTAACACAAACAACACACCAACATGAAAACAGAGTCAATAACACCTGAGGAAAGAACCAAGGGGAGTGACAGATATAGGGAAGATAATCAAGGAGGTGATGAAGTCCAGGTGAGTGTCATGCGGTACAGGTGCGCGAGACGATGGTGACAGGTGTGCGGGATAATCAGCAGCCTGATGACCTAGAGGCCGGAGAGGGAGTATACGTGACAATCTGTCTGTCTGTCTATAGTGCCTTCATAAACCATTCACACCCCTTACAACCTGAATTTAAAATGGATTAACCCTTTACCAGGTGGTTGAGCTATATTTTGACAACCAATTTTAAATGAAGTAAAACATTAATTTTGCTTGGCATATTTTATAATCTCAACCAATGCCATTTACTAAAATTATCATGTGGTTTTCATTATCGGACTTCCATGTTTTTTTATAAACCCATTCAAAAATGATTGAAAACCAGGAAGTGAATGTGTTGCAAAAAAAGTTTTTGCAATAATTGTGTATAAAACGGTAGATTACAAAGTTGTAAAATGTTGTTGACCTCTAAACATACTTTAAGAATGATTCAATTATTAATATTTTGATGTTTTACAATTTTAAGAACTCTTGAAAAATATCCTCAAACAGGCGGTTGAGTTGTCAGAGTTACAGTATTGACTTAAATCTGCTTAAATCTATGGAAAGATCTGAAAATAGTTGTTTAGTAATGATCAAGACCCAATTTGACAGAGATGAAGAATTTAGAAAAGAATAATAGGCAAATGTTGTACAATCCAGGTGTGGAAAGCTCTTAGAGACTTACCCAGAAAGACTCACAGCTGTAATTGCTGCCAAAGGTCATTCTAACATGTATTGACTCAAGGGGTTGAATACTTATCTTATCAAGATATATTACTGTTTTATTGTTAATATATATTTTTTTTTACAAATGTTAGAATTTTTTTTACACTTTGACATTACAGAGTGTTTTGTGTAGATCGTTGGCAAAATATGACAAATCCATTTTAATTCTACTTTGTAACACAACAAAATGTGGACAAAGTCAAGGGGTTTGAATGGTTTCTCTCTCTCTGAGTAGACCACCTGGAAGAGCTGGGGGAAAACTGGGGAGAGTTGAGGTTGCTGTTATAATGATTTAATTTGCTTCAGTGAGTCTTGGAATAACTTTTAGAGGACATCAAGGATTAGGTGTTGAATGTTTTGTGCAAAAGAGAGGAGATAGAGACGGGGGGCAGGGCGGGTCAATGTGGAGAGAGAGGGGGATGAGAGAAGGAGAGAGAGGAGCTTTAAACCAAATATATTTTTTGTCAGGCATTGTTTTTGAATAATCAAGTGTCATTATCACACTTAAGTCAAGTGCCTGCTAAAAGAATGTTCAAATAAACTTATGCAGAGAGACTTAAAATAAACTATTTCTAAGAGCTTAAATGTGAGAGACATGTAGAAGCTTTCTTTCGTAGGAGTGGGAACAACGCACGGTAGTCTTGGTAACCACAGTGTCAGGTCAAGGAGTCAGAAAGTGTTTCCTGAGCAGAGGGAGGAGTCAATAAAGACAGGAGGAGTTTTCAGAGGGGGCCGCCTTCAGGGTAGCGGTTTTAACTTCTGATGTTGGTCTTTTGTCTTGTCTGTCGCCCATATCTGTGCCAATGGGTGGTGGTGGTGGGGGGGGGGGGGGGGGGGGTCCTAAACCCTAAATGAAGGGGAGGCCTTTGTAGTGTAGAACCCATGTAAGGGACAGGGGGACAGCATTTATCTTAAGAGTTCAAGCCTATAGCTGTCACCCTGCTCCCCAGGCAGGCCCAGAGACCAACTGAAAGACCTCTGAACAACAGGTCTGTGTTCAAGGGGGAGAAGGAATGATGCATTGAGGAAAAATCACCATATCCTCTCCTTTGCCCCTTCTTTATTTTTTGGCATGCTCTCTCCATCTTTTCTCTATTCTCTCTATCCTCTCTCCATCTTTTCTCTATTCTCTCTATCTTCTCTCTCCAAATATTTCCTCTTTCCTCTCACAACTCTTCCCCCCTTTTTTCCCCTTCCTCTCCTCCTTTCTCTCACTCTCTCCTCTTACCTTCTCTCTTCCGTAGTCCCTCTTTCCTCCCCCAACTCTCCTCCCTCTCTCCCATCCCCCCTCTCCTTCTCCTCCCTTTCTCCCCTCCTCCCTCTCCTCTCCCACCCACTCTCCTCCCTCTCTCCTCTCACTCTCTCCCCTCTTCCATCTCTCCTCTAGGGCTGGGAATTGCAAGGAACCTCACGATACGATATTATCACGGTACTAATTTGGCGATACGAAATGTACAGTATTGCGATTCTCACGATTCTATGTGTATTGCGATTCGATACTGTGATTATATTTGCTAGAACTAGCTATGAATATAATTGTATCAATTTTTTCCCCCAATCACTACTCTACTCCCTCTCTTCACTCCCCAACTCTACTCTCCTCCCTCTCCTCTCCCCAACTCTCTTCTCTCCTCCCTCTCCTCTCCCCAACTCTACTCCTTCCTCTCCTCAACTCTCTTCTCTCCTCCTTCTCCTCTCCCCAACTCTCTTCTCTCCTCCCTCTCCCCAACTCTCTTCTCTCCTCTCCCCAACTCTCTTCTCTCCTTCCTCTCCTCTCCCCAACTCTCTTCTCTCCTCCCTCTCCTCTCCCCAACTCGCTTCTCTCCTCCCTCTCCTCTCCCCAACTCTCTTCTCTCCTCCCTCTCCTCTCCCCAACTCTCTTCTCTCCTCCCTCTCCTCTCTTCTACCCTCCCTCTCCCCAACTCTCTTCTCTCCTCCCTCTCCTCTCCCCAACTCTCTTCTCTCTTCTCTCCTCTCCCAAACTCTCTACTCTCTTCCCTCTCCTCAACTCTCTTCTATCCTCCCTCTCCTCTCCTCTCCCCAACTCTCTAATCTCTTCCCTCTCCTCAACTCTCTTCTCTCCTCCCTCTCCTCAACTCTCTTCTCTCCTCCCTCTCCTTTCCTCAACTCTCTTCTCTCCTCCCTCTCCTCTCCCCAACTCTCTTCTCTCTTCCCTCTCCTCTCCCCAACTCTCTTCTCTCCTTCCTCTCCTCTTCCCAACTCTCTTCTCTCCTCCCTCTCCCCATCCCAACTCTCTTCTCTCCTCCCTCTCCCCAACTCTCTTCTCTCCTCTCCCCAACTCTCTTCTCTCCTCCCTCTCCTCTCCCCAACTCTACTCTCCTTCCTCTCCTCTCCCCAACTCTCTTCTCTCCTCCTTCTCCTCTCCCCAACTCTCTTCTCTCCTCCCTCTCCCCAACTCTCTTCTCTCCTCTCCCCAACTCTCTTCTCTCCTTCCTCTCCTCTCCCCAAATCAAATCAAATCAAATCAATTTTATTTTATATAGCCCTTCGTACATCAGCTAATATCTCGAAGTGCTGTACAGACACCCAGCCTAAAACCCCAAACAGCTAGTAATGCAGGTGTAGAAGCACGGTGGCTAGGAAAAACTCCCTAGAAAGGCCAAAACCTAGGAAGAAACCTAGAGAGGAACCAGGCTATGAAGGGTGGCCAGTCCTCTTCTGGCTGTGCCGGGTGGAGATTATAACAGAACTATGCCAAGATGTTCAAAAATGTTCATAAGTGACAAGCATGGTCAAATAATAATCATGAATAATTTTCAGTTGGCTTTTCATAGCCGATCATCAAGAGTTGAAAAACAACAGGTCTGGGACAGGTGGCGGTTCCATAACCGCAGGCAGAACAGCTGAAACTGGAATAGCAGCAAGGCCAGGCGGACTGGGGACAGCAAGGAGTCACCACGGCCGGTAGTCCCGACGTATGGTCCTAGGGCTCAGGTCCTCCGAGAGAAAGAAAGAGAGAAGGAGAAAATTAGAGAGCGCCAAGATTTTCAAAATGTTCATAAATGACAAGCATGGTCAAATAATAATCAGGAATAAATCTCAGTTGGCTTTTCATAGCCGATCATTAAGAGTTGAAAACAGCAGGTCTGGGACAGGTAGGGGTTCCGTAACCGCAGGCAGAACAGTTGAAACTGGAATAGCAGCAAGGCCAGGCGGACTGGGGACAGCAAGGTGTCATCATGCCCGGTAGTCCTGACGTATGGTCCTAGGGCTCAGGTTCTCAGAGAGAAAGAGAGAACGAGAGAATTAGAGAGAGCATACTTAAATTCACACAGGACACTGGATAAGACAGGAGAAGTACTCCAGGTAACCAACTGACCCTAGCCCCCCGACACAAACTACTGCAGCATAAATACTGGAGGCTGAGACAGGAGCGGTCAGGAGACACTGTGGCCCCATCCGAAGAAACCCCCAGACAGGGCCAAACAGGAAGGATATAACCCCACCCACTTTGCCAAAGCACAGCCCCCGCACCACTAGAGGGAAATCCTCAACCACCAACTTACAATCCTGAGACAAGGCCGAGTATAGCCCACAAAGGTCTCCACCACAGCACAAACCAAGGGGGGGCGCCAACCCAGACAGGAAGATCACGTCAGTAACTCAACCCACTCAAGTGACGCACCCCTCCTAGGGACGGCATGAAAGAGCACCAGCAAGCCAGTGACTCAGCCCCTGTAACAGGGTTAGAGGCAGAGAATCCCAGTGGAGAGAGGGGAACCGGCCTGGCAGAGACAGCAAGGGGGGTTCGTTGCTCCAGAGCCTTTCCGTTCACCTTCACACTCCTGGGCCAGACTACACTCAATCATATGACCTACTGAAGAGATAAGTCTTCAGTAAAGACTTAAAGGTTGAGACCGAGTCTGCGTCTCTCACATGGGTAGGCAGACTGTTCCATAAAAATGGAGATCTATAGGAGAAAGCCCTGCCTCCCGCTGTTTGCTTAGAAATTCTAGGGACAATTAGGAGGCCTGCGTCTTGTGACCGTAGCGTACGTATTGGTATGTACGGCAGGACCAACTCGGAAAGATAGGTAGGAGCAAGCCCATGTAATGCTTTATAGGTTAACAGTAAAACCTTGAAATCAGCCCTTGCCTTAACAGGAAGCCAGTGTAGGGAAGCTAGCACTGGAGTAATATGATCAAATTTCTTGGTTCTAGTCAGGATTCTAGCAGCCGTATTTAGCACTAACTGAAGTTTATTTAGTGCTTTATCCGGGTAGCCGGAAAGTAGAGCATTGCAGTAGTCTAACCTAGAAGTAACAAATGCATGGATTAATTTTTCTGCATCATTTTTGGACAGAAAATTTCTGATTTTTGCAATGTTACGTAGATGGAAAAAAGCTGTCCTTGAAACAGTCTTGATATGTTCGTCAAAAGAGAGATCAGGGTCAAGAGTAACGCCGAGGTCCTTCACAGTTTTATTTGAGACGACTTTACAACCATCAAGATGAATTGTCAGATTTAACAGAAGATCTCTTTGTTTCTTGGGACCTAGAACAAGCATTTCTGTTTTGTCCGAGTTTAAAAGTAGAACGTTTTCAGCCATCCACTTCCTTATGTCTGAAACACAGGCTTCTAGCGAGGGCAATTTTGGGGCTTCACCATGTTTCATTGAAATGTACAGCTGTGTGTCATCCGCATAGCAGTGAAAGTTAACATTATGTTTTCGAATAACATCCCCAAGAGGTAAAATATATAGTGAAAACAATAGTGGTCCTAAAACGGAACCTTGAGGAACACCGAAATGTACAGTTGATTTGTCAGAGGACAGACCATTCACAGAGACAAACTGATATCTTTCCGACAGGTAAGATCTAAACCAGGCCAGAACTTGTCCGTGTAGACCAATTTGGGTTTCCAGTCTCTCCAAAAGAATATGGTGATCGATGGTGTCAAAGGCAGCACTAAGGTCTAGTAGCACGAGGACAGATGCAGAGCCTCGGTCTGACGCCATTAAAAGGTCATTTACCACCTTCACAAGTGCAGTCTCAGTGCTATGATGGGGTCTAAAACCAGACTGAAGCATTTCGTATACATTGTTTGTCTTCAGAAAGGCAGTGAGTTGCTGCGCAACAGCTTTTTCTAAAATTTTTGAGAGGAATGGAAGATTCGATATAGGCCGATAGTTTTTTATATTTTCCGGGTCAAGGTTTGGCTTTTTCAAGAGAGGCTTTATCACTGCCACTTTTAGTGAGTTTGGTACACATCCGGTGGATAGAGAGCTGTTTATTATGTTCAACATAGGAGGGCCAAGCACAGGAAGCAGCTCCTTCAGCAGTTTAGTAGGAATAGGATCCAGTATGCAGCTTGAAGGTTTAGAGGCCATGATTATTTTCATCATTGTGTCAAGAGATATAGTACTAAAACACTTAAGTGTCTCTCCCGATCCCAGGCCCTCGCAGAGCTGTGCAGATCCAGGACAGCTAAGCCCTGGAGGAATACGCAGATTCAAAGAGGAGTCCGTAATTTGCTTTCTAATGGTCATGATCTTTTCCTCAAAGAAGTTCATGAATTTATTACTGCTGAAGTGAAAGCCATCCTCTCTTGGGGAATGCTGCTTTTTAGTTAGTTTCGCAACAGTATCAAAAAGAAATTTTGGATTGTTCTTATTTTCCTCGATTAAGTTGGAAAAGTAGGATGATCGAGCAGCAGTGAGGGCTTTTCGGTACTGCACGGTACTGTCTTTCCAAGCTAGTCGGAAGACTTCCAGTTTGGTGTGGCGCCATTTCCGTTCCAATTTCCTGGAAGCTTGCTTCAAAGCTCGGGTATTTTCTGTATACCAGGGAGCTAGTTTCTTATGACAAATGTTTTTCGTTTTTAGGGGTGCAACTGCATCTAGGGTATTGCGCAAGGTTAAATTGAGTTCCTCAGTTAGGTGGTTAACTGATTTATGTCCTCTGACGTCCTTGGGTAGGCAGAAGGAGTCTGGAAGGGCATCAAGGAATTTTTGTGTTGTCTGAGAATTTATAGCACGACTTTTGATGCTCCTTGGTTGGGGTCTGAGCAGATTATTTGTTGCGATTGCAAACGTAATAAAATGGTGGTCCGATAGTCCAGGATTATGTGGAAAAACATTAAGATCTACAACATTTATTCCATGGGACAAAACTAGGTCCAGAGTATGACTGTGGCAGTGAGTAGGTCCAGAGACATGTTGGACAAAACCCACTGAGTCGATGATGGCTCCGAAAGACTTTTGGAGTGGGTCTGTGGACTTCTCCATGTGAATATTAAAATCACCAAAAATTAGAATATGATCTGCTATGACTACAAGGTCTGATAGGAATTCAGGAAACTCAGAGAGGAACGCTGTATATGGCCCAGGAGGCCTGTAAACAGTAGCTATAAAAAGTGATTGAGTAGGCTGCATAGATTTCATGACTAGAAGCTCAAAAGACGAAAACGCCATTTTTTTTTTTGTAAATTGAAATTTGCTATCGTAAATGTTAGCAACACCTCCGCCTTTGCGGGATGCACGGGGGATATGGTCACTAGTTTAACCAGGAGGTGAGGCCTCATTTAACACAGTAAATTCATCAGGCTTAAGCCATGTTTCAGTCAGGCCAATCACATCAAGATTATGATCAGTGATTAGTTCATTGACTATGACTGCCTTTGAAGTGAGGGATCTAACATTAAGTAACCCTATTTTGAGATGTGAGGTATCACGATCTCTTTCAATAATGGCAGGAATGGAGGAGGTCTTTATCCTAATAAGATTGCTAAGGCGAACACCGCCATGTTTAGTTTTGCCCAACCTAGGTCGAGGCACAGACACAGTCTCAATGGGTATGGCTGAGCTGACTACACTGACTGTGCTATTGGCAGACTCCACTAAGCTGGCAGGTTGGCTAACAGCCTGCTGCCTGGCCTGCACCCTATTTCATTGTGGGGCTAGAGGAGTTAGAGCCCTATCTATGTTGGTAGATAAGATAAGAGCACCCCTCCAGCTAGGATGGAGTCCGTCACTCCTCAGCAGGTCAGGCTTGGTCCTGTTTGTGGGTGAGTCCCAGAAAGAGGGCCAATTATCTACAAATTCTATCTTTTGGGAGGGGCAGAAAACAGTTTTCAACCAGCGATTGAGTGCTGAGACTCTGCTGTAGAGCTCGTCACTCCCCCTAACTGGGAGGGGGCCAGAGACAATTACTCGATGCCGACACATCTTTCTAGCTGATTTACACGCTGAAGCTATGTTGCACTTGGTGACCTCTGACTGTTTCATCCTAACATCGTTGGTGCCGACGTGGATAACAATATCTCTATACTCTCTACACTCGCCAGATTTAGCTTTAGCCAGCACCATCTTTAGATTAGCCTTAACGTCGGTAGCCCTGCCCCCTGGTAAGCAGTGTATGATCGCTGGGTGATTCGCTTTAAGTCTAATACTGCGGGTAATGGAGTCGCCAATGACTAGGGTTTTCAATTTGTCAGAGCTAATGGTGGGAGCCTTCGGCGTCTCAGACCCCGTAACGGGAGGAGTAGAGACAAGAGAAAACTCAGACTCAGACTCCGACTCGCTACATAATGGGGAGAACCGGTTGAAAGTTTCTGTCGGCTGAATGAGCGACACCGGTTGAGCATTCCAACAGCATTTCCCTCCAGAAGCCATGAGAAAGTTGTCCGGCTGCGGGGACTGTGCGGGGGGATTTATACTAACGTTACTATCTGTACTTACTGGTGGCACAGACGCTGTTTCTTCCTTTCCTACACTGAAATTACCCTTGCCTAACGATTGCGTCTGAAGCTGGGCTTGTAGCACAGCTATTCTCGCCGTAAGGCGATCGTTCTCCTGTATATTATGAGTACAGCGACTGCAATTAAAAGACATCATGTTAATGTTAGTACTTAGCTTCGGCTGTTGAAGGTGTTGACGAACCATGTCCAGATAAAGCGTCCGGAGTGAAAAAGTTGAATGAGGGAAAAAAGTTGCGATGGAAAAACTAAAAATATAAACGGTAATTAAAAACAAAACAAAAAAAACGTAAAGTTGTCAGCTAGCAAAGTAAAGTTGGCAGCAAAACGCACAGCAACAGGTCTGCAGACTCAACAGGTCTTCTCTCCTCCCTCTCCTCTCCCCAACTCGCTTCTCTCCTCCCTCTCCTCTCCCCAACTCTCTTCTCTCCTCCCTCTCCTCTCCCCAACTCTCTTCTTTCCTCCCTCTCCTCAACTCTCTTCTATCCTCCCTCTCCCCAACTCTCTTCTCTCCTCCCTCTCCTCTCCCCAACTCTCTTCTCTCTTCTCTCCTCTCCCAAACTCTCTACTCTCTTCCCTCTCCTCAACTCTCTTCTATCCTCCCTCTCCTCTCCCCAACTCTCTACTCTCTTCCCTCTCCTCAACTCTCTTCTCTCCTCCCTCTCCTCTCCCCAACTCTCTTCTCTCCTCCCTCTCCTTTCCTCAACTCTCTTCTCTCCTCCCTCTCCTCTCCCCAACTCTCTTCTCTCTTCCCTCCCCTCTCCTCTCCCCAACTTTCTTCTCTCCTTCCTCTCCTCTTCCCAACTCTCTTCTCTCCTCCCTCTCCCCAACTCTCTTCTCTCCTCTCCCCAACTCTCTTCTCTCCTCCCTCTCCTCTCCTCAACTCTCTTCTCTCCTCCCTCTCCTCTACCCAACTCTCTTCTCTCCTCCCTCTCCTACTACGCCGTGATCCCGTTACCGTGGTAATGCGTGGTGTTCACTTGTAGAGACAATCACCTCCCGAGTGCCATGCAGGGATTATGGCTCCCTTTCATTAAATCAAAATTCCATTTCTCAGTCAGCCTTTCCCAGGTTCTTCTGCTCTCGCCGCAAGGCTCACACAGTAATACAATTAAGATCCATAAGCTTTTTCCAGGAATAAAGGCCTTGGCTGAAAGAAGGATTGTTCCATGCTTCAGCGGGGTTAGGAAAAGAGAAAAACAGTCTATGTGAAAAGATGGATAGATGGAGGGGTGGATAGATAGATAGATAGATAGATCGATGGAGGGGTGGATAGTCAGATGGAGGGGTGGATAGATGGATTGATGGAGGGGTGGATAGATGGATAGATGGAGGGGTGGATAGATGGAGGGGTGGATAGATGGAGGGGTGGATAGATTGATAGATGGATAGATGGAGGGTGGATAGATGGAGGGGTGGATAGATGGAGGGGTTGATAGATGGAGGAGTGGATAGATGGATAGATGGAGGATGGATAGATGGATAGATGGAGGATGGATAGATGGAGGGGTGAATAGATGGAGGGGTGGATATATGGATAGATGGAGGGGTGGATAGATGGATAGATGGAGGGTGGATAGATGGATAGATGGAGGGGTGGATAGATTGATTGATGGAGGTTTGGAAAGATGGATAGATGAAGGGTGGATAGATGGATAGATGGAGGGGTGGATAGATTGATAGATGGAGGGGTGGATAGATGGAGGGGTGGATAGATGGATAGATGGATAGATGTAGGGGTGGATAGATGGATAGATGGAGGGGTGGATAGATGGAGGGGTGGATAGATGGATAGATGGAGGGGTGGATAGATGGAGGGGTGGATAGATGGATTGATGGAGGGGTGGATAGATGGAGGGGTGGATAGATGGATAGATGTAGGGGTGGATAGATGGATAGATGGAGGGGTGGATAGATGGAGGGGTGGATAGATGGAGGGTGGATAGATGGATAGATGGAGGGGTGGATAGATAGATAGATGGAGGGGTGGATAGATGGATTGATGGAGGGTGGATAGATGGAGGGTGGATAGATGGATAGATGGAGGGGTGGATAGATGGATTGATGGAGGGTGGATAGATGGAGTGGTGGATAGATGGATAGATGGAGGGTGGATAGATGGATAGATGGAGGGTGGATAGATGGAGGGGTGGATAGATGGATTGATGGAGGGGTGGAAAGATGGATAGAGGGAGGGGTGTATAGATGGATAGATGGAGTGGTGGATAGATGGATAGATGGAGGGTGGATAGATGGAGGGGTGGATAGATGGAGGGTGGATAGATGGAGGGGTGGATAGATGGAGGGGTGGATATATGGATAGATGGAGGGGTGGATAGATAGATAGATGGAGGGGTGGATAGATGGATTGATGGAGGGTGGATAGATGGAGGGTGGATAGATGGATAGATGGAGGGGTGGATAGATGGATTGATGGAGGGTGGATAGATGGAGTGGTGGATAGATGGATAGATGGAGGGTGGATAGATGGAGGGGTGGATAGATGGATAGATGGAGGGTGGATAGATGGAGGGGTGGATAGATGGATTGATGGAGGGGTGGAAAGATGGATAGAGGGAGGGGTGTATAGATGGATAGATGGAGTGGTGGATAGATGGATAGATGGAGGGTGGATAGATGGAGGGGTGGATAGATGGAGGGTGGATAGATGGAGGGGTGGATAGATGGAGGGGTGGATATATGGAGGGGTGGATAGATGGAGGGTGGATAGATGGATAGATGGAGGGGTGGATAGATGGATTGATGGAGGGTGGATAGATGGATAGATGGAGGGGTGGATAGATGGATTGATGGAGGGTGGATAGATGGAGTGGTGGATAGATGGATAGATGGAGGGTGGATAGATGGAGGGGTGGATAGATGGATAGATAGAGGGTGGATAGATGGAGGGGTGGATAGATGGATTGATGGAGGGGTGGAAAGATGGATAGAGGGAGGGGTGTATAGATGGATAGATGGAGTGGTGGATAGATGGATAGATGGAGGGTGGATAGATGGAGGGGTGGATAGATGGATAGATGGAGGGTGGATAGATGGAGGGGTGGATAGATGGAGGGGTGGATAGATAGATAGATGGAGGGGTGGATAGATGGATTGATGGAGGGTGGATAGATGGAGGGTGGATAGATGGATAGATGGAGGGGTGGATAGATGGATTGATGGAGGGTGGATAGATGGAGTGGTGGATAGATGGATAGATGGAGGGTGGATAGATGGAGGGGTGGATAGATGGATAGATGGAGGGTGGATAGATGGAGGGGTGGATAGATGGATTGATGGAGGGGTGGAAAGATGGATAGAGGGAGGGGTGTATAGATGGATAGATGGATAGATGGAGGGTGGATAGATGGAGGGGTGGATAGATGGATAGATGGAGGGGTGGATAGATGGATAGATGGAGGGTGGATAGATGGATAGATGGAGGGTGGATAGATGGAGGGGTGGATAGATGGATAGATGGAGGGTGGATAGATGGAGAGTGGATAGATGATAGATGGAGGGGTGGATAGATGGAGGGTGGAGGGGTGGATAGATGGAGGGTGGATAGATGGATAGATGGAGGGGTGTATAGATGGATAGATGGAGGGCTGGAGGGGTGGATAGATGGAGGGTGGATAGATGGAGGGGTGGATAGATGGATAGATGGAGGGGTGGATAGATAGATAGATGGAGGGGTGGATAGATGGAGGGTGGATAGATGATATATGGAGGGGTGGATAGATGGATAGATGGAGGGTGGATGAATAGATGGATGGGTGGATAGATGGGTAGATCGAGGGGTGGATAGATGGATGGGTGGATAGATGGAGGGGTGGATAGATGGAGAGATGGAGGGTGGATAGATGGATAGATGGAGGGTGGATAGATGGAGGGGTGGATAGATGGAGGGGTGGATAGATGGATTGATGGAGGGGTGGATAGATGGATAGATGGAGGGGTGGATAGATGGAGGGGTGGATAGATGGATAGATGGAGGGGTGGATAGATGGATAGATGGAGGGGTGGATAGATGGATAGATGGAGGGGTGGATAGATGGATAGATGGAGGGGTGGATAGATGGAGGGGTGGAAATATGGAGGGGTGGATATATGGAGGGGTGGATAGATGGAGGGTGGATAGATGGAGGGGTGGATAGATGGAGGGTGGATAGATGGAGGGTGGATAGATGGATAGATGGAGGGTGGATAGATGGATGGGTGGATAGATGGATTGATGGAAGGTGGATAGATGGAGGGTGGATAGATGGAGGGGTGGATAGATGGATTGATGGATGGTGGATAGATGGAGTGGTGGATAGATGGATAGATGGAGGGTGGATAGATGGATGGGTGGATAGATGGATAGATGGAGGGTGGATAGATGGAGGGGTGGAAAGATGGATAGAGGGAGGGGTGTATAGATGGATAGATGGAGTGGTGGATAGATGGATAGATGGAGGGTGGATAGATGGAGGGGTGGATAGATGGATAGATGGAGGGTGGATAGATGGAGGGGTGGATAGATGGATAGATGGATAGATGGAGGGGTGGATATATGGAGGGGTGGATAGATGGAGGGTGGATAGATGGATAGATGGAGGGGTGGATAGATAGATAGATGGAGGGGTGGATAGATGGATTGATGGAGGGTGGATAGATGGAGGGTGGATAGATGGATAGATGGAGGGGTGGATAGATGGATTGATGGAGGGTGGATAGATGGAGTGGTGGATAGATGGATAGATGGAGGGTGGATAGATGGAGGGGTGGATAGATGGATAGATGGAGGGTGGATAGATGGAGGGGTGGATTGATGGATTGATGGAGGGGTGGAAAGATGGATAGAGGGAGGGGTGTATAGATGGATAGATGGAGTGGTGGATAGATGGATAGATGGAGGGTGGATAGATGGAGGGGTGGATAGATGGATAGATGGAGGGGTGGATAGATGGATAGATGGAGGGTGGATAGATGGAGGGGTGGATAGATGGATTGATGGAGGGGTGGATAGATGGATAGAGGGAGGGGTGGATAGATGGATAGATGGAGTGGTGGATAGATGGATAGATGGAGGGTGGATAGATGGAGGGGTGGATAGATGCATAGATGGAGGGTGGATATATGGAGGGGTGGATAGATGGATAGATGGAGGGTGGATAGATGGAGGGGTGGATAGATGGATAGATGGAGGGGTGGAGGGGTGGATAGATGGAGGGTGGATAGATGGATAGATGGAGGGGTGTATAGATGGAGGGGTGGAGGGGTGGAGGGGTGGATAGATGGAGGGTGGATAGATGGAGGGGTGGATAGATGGATAGATGGAGGGGTGGATAGATGGATAGATGGAGGGTGGATAGATGGAGGGGTGGATAGATGATATATGGAGGGGTGGATAGATGGATAGATGGAGGGTGGATGGATAGATGGATGGGTGGATAGATGGGTAGATCGAGGGGTGGATAGATGGATGGGTGGATAGATGGAGGGGTGGATAGATGGATAGATGGAGGGTGGATAGATGGATAGATGGAGGGTGGATAGATGGAGGGGTGGATAGATGGATTGATGGAGGGGTGGATAGATGGATAGATGGAGGGGTGGATAGATGGAGGGGTGGATAGATGGATAGATGGAGGGGTGGATAGATGGATAGATGGAGGGGTGGATAGATGAAGGGGTGGATAGATGGAGGGGTGGAAATATGGAGGGGTGGATATATGGAGGGGTGGATAGATGGAGGGTGGATAGATGGATAGATGGAGGGGTGGATAGATGGATTGATGGAGGGTGGATAGATGGAGGGTGGATAGATGGATAGATGGAGGGTGGATAGATGGATGGGTGGATAGATGGATTGATGGAAGGTGGATAGATGGAGGGTGGATAGATTGATGGGTGGATAGATGGATTGATGGATGGTGGATAGATGGAGTGGTGGATAGATGGATAGATGGAGGGTGGATAGATGGATGGGTGGATAGATGGATAGATGGAGGGTGGATAGATGGAGGGGTGGATAGATGGATTGATGGAGGGGTGGAAAGATGGATAGAGGGAGTGGTGGATAGATGGATAGATGGAGGGTGGATAGATGGAGGGGTGGATAGATGGATAGATGGAGGGTGGATAGATGGAGGGGTGGATAGATGGATAGATGGAGGGTGGATAGATGGAGGGGTGGATAGATGGATAGATGGAGGGTGGATAGATGGAGGGGTGGATAGATGGAGGGTGGATAGATGGAGAGTGGATAGATGATAGATGGAGGGGTGGATAGATGGAGGGGTGGATAGATGGAGGGTGGATAGATGGAGGGGTGGATAGATGGATAGATGGAGGGGTGGAGGGGTGGATAGATGGAGGGTGGATAGATGGAGGGGTGGATAGATGGATAGATGGAGGGGTGGATAGATAGATAGATGGAGGGGTGGATAGATAGATATATGGAGGGGTGGATAGATGGATAGATGGAGGGTGGATGGATAGATGGATGGGTGGATAGATGGGTAGATCGAGGGGTGGATAGATGGATGGGTGGATAGATGGAGGGGTGGATAGATGGATAGATGGAGGGTGGATAGATGGAGGGGTGGATAGATGTATAGATGGAGGGGTGGATAGATGGAGGGTGGATAGATGGATAGATGGAGGGGTGGATAGATGGATAGATGGAGGGTGGATAGATGGAGGGGTGGATAGATGTATAGATGGAGGGGTGGATAGATGGATAGATGGAGGGTTGGATATATGGATAGATGGAGGGGTGGATAGATGGAGGGGTGGATAGATGGATAGATGGAGGGTGGATAGATGGAGGGGTGGATAGATGGATAGATGGAGGGGTGGATAGATGGATTGATGGAGGGTTGGATAGATGGGTAGATGGAGGGGTGGATAGATGTAGAGTGGATAGATGATAGATGGAGGGGTGGATAGATGGAGGGTGGAGGGGTGGATAGATGGAGGGTGGATAGATGGATAGATGGAGGGGTGTATAGATGGATAGATGGAGGGCTGGAGGGGTGGATAGATGGAGGGTGGATAGATGGAGGGGTGGATAGATGGATAGATGGAGGGGTGGATAGATAGATAGATGGAGGGGTGGATAGATGGAGGGTGGATAGATGATATATGGAGGGGTGGATAGATGGATAGATGGAGGGTGGATGAATAGATGGATGGGTGGATAGATGGGTAGATCGAGGGGTGGATAGATGGATGGGTGGATAGATGGAGGGGTGGATAGATGGATAGATGGAGGGTGGATAGATGGATAGATGGAGGGTGGATAGATGGAGGGGTGGATAGATGGAGGGGTGGATAGATGGATTGATGGAGGGGTGGATAGATGGATAGATGGAGGGGTGGATAGATGGAGGGGTGGATAGATGGATAGATGGAGGGGTGGATAGATGGATAGATGGAGGGGTGGATAGATGGATAGATGGAGGGGTGGATAGATGGATAGATGGAGGGGTGGATAGATGGAGGGGTGGAAATATGGAGGGGTGGATATATGGAGGGGTGGATAGATGGAGGGTGGATAGATGGATAGATGGAGGGGTGGATAGATGGAGGGTGGATAGATGGAGGGTGGATAGATGGATAGATGGAGGGTGGATAGATGGATGGGTGGATAGATGGATTGATGGAAGGTGGATAGATGGAGGGTGGATAGATGGAGGGGTGGATAGATGGATTGATGGATGGTGGATAGATGGAGTGGTGGATAGATGGATAGATGGAGGGTGGATAGATGGATGGGTGGATAGATGGATAGATGGAGGGTGGATAGATGGATAGAGGGAGGGGTGTATAGATGGATAGATGGAGTGGTGGATAGATGGATAGATGGAGGGTGGATAGATGGAGGGGTGGATAGATGGATAGATGGAGGGTGGATAGATGGAGGGGTGGATAGATGGATAGATGGATAGATGGAGGGGTGGATATATGGAGGGGTGGATAGATGGAGGGTGGATAGATGGATAGATGGAGGGGTGGATAGATAGATAGATGGAGGGGTGGATAGATGGATTGATGGAGGGTGGATAGATGGAGGGTGGATAGATGGATAGATGGAGGGGTGGATAGATGGATTGATGGAGGGTGGATAGATGGAGTGGTGGATAGATGGATAGATGGAGGGTGGATAGATGGAGGGGTGGATAGATGGATAGATGGAGGGTGGATAGATGGAGGGGTGGATTGATGGATTGATGGAGGGGTGGAAAGATGGATAGAGGGAGGGGTGTATAGATGGATAGATGGAGTGGTGGATAGATGGATAGATGGAGGGTGGATAGATGGAGGGGTGGATAGATGGATAGATGGAGGGGTGGATAGATGGATAGATGGAGGGTGGATAGATGGAGGGGTGGATAGATGGATTGATGGAGGGGTGGATAGATGGATAGAGGGAGGGGTGGATAGATGGATAGATGGAGTGGTGGATAGATGGATAGATGGAGGGTGGATAGATGGAGGGGTGGATAGATGGATAGATGGAGGGTGGATATATGGAGGGGTGGATAGATGGATAGATGGAGGGTGGATAGATGGAGGGGTGGATAGATGGATAGATGGAGGGTGGATAGATGGAGGGGTGGAGGGGTGGAGGGGTGGATAGATGGAGGGTGGATAGATGGATAGATGGAGGGGTGTATAGATGGAGGGGTGGAGGGGTGGATAGATGGAGGGTGGATAGATGGAGGGGTGGATAGATGGATAGATGGAGGGGTGGATAGATGGATAGATGGAGGGTGGATAGATGGAGGGGTGGATAGATGATATATGGAGGGGTGGATAGATGGATAGATGGAGGGTGGATGGATAGATGGATGGGTGGATAGATGGGTAGATCGAGGGGTGGATAGATGGATGGGTGGATAGATGGAGGGGTGGATAGATGGATAGATGGAGGGTGGATAGATGGATAGATGGAGGGTGGATAGATGGAGGGGTGGATAGATGGATTGATGGAGGGGTGGATAGATGGATAGATGGAGGGGTGGATAGATGGAGGGGTGGATAGATGGATAGATGGAGGGGTGGATAGATGGATAGATGGAGGGGTGGATAGATGGAGGGGTGGATAGATGGAGGGGTGGAAATATGGAGGGGTGGATATATGGAGGGGTGGATAGATGGAGGGTGGATAGATGGATAGATGGAGGGGTGGATAGATGGATTGATGGAGGGTGGATAGATGGAGGGTGGATAGATGGATAGATGGAGGGTGGATAGATGGATGGGTGGATAGATGGATTGATGGAAGGTGGATAGATGGAGGGTGGATAGATGGATGGGTGGATAGATGGATTGATGGATGGTGGATAGATGGAGTGGTGGATAGATGGATAGATGGAGGGTGGATAGATGGATGGGTGGATAGATGGATAGATGGAGGGTGGATAGATGGAGGGGTGGATAGATGGATTGATGGAGGGGTGGAAAGATGGATAGAGGGAGTGGTGGATAGATGGATAGATGGAGGGTGGATAGATGGAGGGGTGGATAGATGGATAGATGGAGGGTGGATAGATGGAGGGGTGGATAGATGGATAGATGGAGGGTGGATAGATGGAGGGGTGGATAGATGGATAGATGGAGGGTGGATAGATGGAGGGGTGGATAGATGGAGGGTGGATAGATGGAGAGTGGATAGATGATAGATGGAGGGGTGGATAGATGGAGGGGTGGATAGATGGATAGATGGAGGGGTGGAGGGGTGGATAGATGGAGGGTGGATAGATGGAGGGGTGGATAGATGGATAGATGGAGGGGTGGATAGATAGATAGATGGAGGGGTGGATAGATAGATATATGGAGGGGTGGATAGATGGATAGATGGAGGGTGGATGGATAGATGGATGGGTGGATAGATGGGTAGATCGAGGGGTGGATAGATGGATGGGTGGATAGATGGAGGGGTGGATAGATGGATAGATGGAGGGTGGATAGATGGAGGGGTGGATAGATGTATAGATGGAGGGGTGGATAGATGGAGGGTGGATAGATGGATAGATGGAGGGGTGGATAGATGGATAGATGGAGGGTGGATAGATGGAGGGGTGGATAGATGTATAGATGGAGGGGTGGATAGATGGATAGATGGAGGGTTGGATATATGGATAGATGGAGGGGTGGATAGATGGAGGGGTGGATAGATGGATAGATGGAGGGTGGATAGATGGAGGGGTGGATAGATGGATAGATGGAGGGGTGGATAGATGGATAGATGGAGGGTTGGATAGATGGGTAGATGGAGGGGTGGATAGATGTAGAGGTGGAGGGGTGGATAGATGGAGGGGGGATAGATTGATAGATGGAGGGGTGGATAGATGGATAGATGGAGGGTAGATAGATGGAGGGGTGGATAGATGGATAGATGGAGGGGTGGATAGATGGATAGATGGAGGGTTGGATAGATGGGTAGATGGAGGGGTGGATAGATGTAGAGGTGGAGGGGTGGATAGATGGAGGGGGGATAGATTGATAGATGGAGGGGTGGATAGATGGATAGATGGAGGGTGGATAGATTGAGGGGTGGATAGATGGATAGATGGAGGGTGGATAGATGGAGGGGTGGATAGATGTATAGATGGAGGGGTGGATAGATGGAGGGTGGATAGATGGATAGATGGATGGGTGGATAGATGGAGGGGTGGATAGATGGATAGATGGAGGGTTGGATAGATGGGTAGATAGAGGGGTGGATAGATGGAGGGGTGAATAGATGGAGGGGTGGATATATGGATAGATGGAGGGGTGGATAGATGGATAGATGGAGGGTGGATAGATGGAGGGGTGGATAGATTGATTGATGGAGGTTTGGATAGATGGGTAGATGGAGGGGTGGATAGATGTAGAGGTGGAGGGGTGGATAGATGGAGGGGGGATAGATTGATAGCTGGAGGGGTGGATAGATGGATAGATGGAGGGTGGATAGATGGAGGGGTGGATAGATGGATAGATGGAGGGTCGATAGATGGATAGATGGAGGGGTGGATAGATGGAGGGGTGGATAGATGGAGGGGTGGATAGATTGATAGATGGATAGATGGAGGGTGGATAGATGGAGGGGTGGATAGATGGAGGGGTTGATAGATGGAGGAGTGGATAGATGGATAGATGGAGGATGGATAGATGGATAGATGGAGGATGGATAGATGGAGGGGTGAATAGATGGAGGGGTGGATATATGGATAGATGGAGGGGTGGATAGATGGATAGATGGAGGGTGGATAGATGGATAGATGGAGGGGTGGATAGATTGATTGATGGAGGTTTGGAAAGATGGATAGATGAAGGGTGGATAGATGGATAGATGGAGGGGTGGATAGATTGATAGATGGAGGGGTGGATAGATGGAGGGGTGGATAGATGGATAGATGGATAGATGTAGGGGTGGATAGATGGATAGATGGAGGGGTGGATAGATGGAGGGGTGGATAGATGGATAGATGGAGGGGTGGATAGATGGAGGGGTGGATAGATGGATTGATGGAGGGGTGGATAGATGGAGGGGTGGAGGGGTGGATGGAGATGGAGGGTGGATAGATGGAGGGGTGGATAGATGGATAGATGGAGGGGTGGATAGATGGATAGATGGAGGGTGGATAGATGGAGGGGTGGATAGATGATATATGGAGGGGTGGATAGATGGATAGATGGAGGGTGGATGGATAGATGGATGGGTGGATAGATGGGTAGATCGAGGGGTGGATAGATGGATGGGTGGATAGATGGAGGGGTGGATAGATGGATAGATGGAGGGTGGATAGATGGATAGATGGAGGGTGGATAGATGGAGGGGTGGATAGATGGATTGATGGAGGGGTGGATAGATGGATAGATGGAGGGGTGGATAGATGGAGGGGTGGATAGATGGATAGATGGAGGGGTGGATAGATGGATAGATGGAGGGGTGGATAGATGGAGGGGTGGATAGATGGAGGGGTGGAAATATGGAGGGGTGGATATATGGAGGGGTGGATAGATGGAGGGTGGATAGATGGATAGATGGAGGGGTGGATAGATGGATTGATGGAGGGTGGATAGATGGAGGGTGGATAGATGGATAGATGGAGGGTGGATAGATGGATGGGTGGATAGATGGATTGATGGAAGGTGGATAGATGGAGGGTGGATAGATGGATGGGTGGATAGATGGATTGATGGATGGTGGATAGATGGAGTGGTGGATAGATGGATAGATGGAGGGTGGATAGATGGATGGGTGGATAGATGGATAGATGGAGGGTGGATAGATGGAGGGGTGGATAGATGGATTGATGGAGGGGTGGAAAGATGGATAGAGGGAGTGGTGGATAGATGGATAGATGGAGGGTGGATAGATGGAGGGGTGGATAGATGGATAGATGGAGGGTGGATAGATGGAGGGGTGGATAGATGGATAGATGGAGGGTGGATAGATGGAGGGGTGGATAGATGGATAGATGGAGGGTGGATAGATGGAGGGGTGGATAGATGGAGGGTGGATAGATGGAGAGTGGATAGATGATAGATGGAGGGGTGGATAGATGGAGGGGTGGATAGATGGATAGATGGAGGGGTGGAGGGGTGGATAGATGGAGGGTGGATAGATGGAGGGGTGGATAGATGGATAGATGGAGGGGTGGATAGATAGATAGATGGAGGGGTGGATAGATAGATATATGGAGGGGTGGATAGATGGATAGATGGAGGGTGGATGGATAGATGGATGGGTGGATAGATGGGTAGATCGAGGGGTGGATAGATGGATGGGTGGATAGATGGAGGGGTGGATAGATGGATAGATGGAGGGTGGATAGATGGAGGGGTGGATAGATGTATAGATGGAGGGGTGGATAGATGGAGGGTGGATAGATGGATAGATGGAGGGGTGGATAGATGGATAGATGGAGGGTGGATAGATGGAGGGGTGGATAGATGTATAGATGGAGGGGTGGATAGATGGATAGATGGAGGGTTGGATATATGGATAGATGGAGGGGTGGATAGATGGAGGGGTGGATAGATGGATAGATGGAGGGTGGATAGATGGAGGGGTGGATAGATGGATAGATGGAGGGGTGGATAGATGGATAGATGGAGGGTTGGATAGATGGGTAGATGGAGGGGTGGATAGATGTAGAGGTGGAGGGGTGGATAGATGGAGGGGGGATAGATTGATAGATGGAGGGGTGGATAGATGGATAGATGGAGGGTAGATAGATGGAGGGGTGGATAGATGGATAGATGGAGGGGTGGATAGATGGATAGATGGAGGGTTGGATAGATGGGTAGATGGAGGGGTGGATAGATGTAGAGGTGGAGGGGTGGATAGATGGAGGGGGGATAGATTGATAGATGGAGGGGTGGATAGATGGATAGATGGAGGGTGGATAGATTGAGGGGTGGATAGATGGATAGATGGAGGGTGGATAGATGGAGGGGTGGATAGATGTATAGATGGAGGGGTGGATAGATGGAGGGTGGATAGATGGATAGATGGATGGGTGGATAGATGGAGGGGTGGATAGATGGATAGATGGAGGGTTGGATAGATGGGTAGATAGAGGGGTGGATAGATGGAGGGGTGAATAGATGGAGGGGTGGATATATGGATAGATGGAGGGGTGGATAGATGGATAGATGGAGGGTGGATAGATGGAGGGGTGGATAGATTGATTGATGGAGGTTTGGATAGATGGGTAGATGGAGGGGTGGATAGATGTAGAGGTGGAGGGGTGGATAGATGGAGGGGGGATAGATTGATAGCTGGAGGGGTGGATAGATGGATAGATGGAGGGTGGATAGATGGAGGGGTGGATAGATGGATAGATGGAGGGTCGATAGATGGATAGATGGAGGGGTGGATAGATGGAGGGGTGGATAGATGGAGGGGTGGATAGATTGATAGATGGATAGATGGAGGGTGGATAGATGGAGGGGTGGATAGATGGAGGGGTTGATAGATGGAGGAGTGGATAGATGGATAGATGGAGGATGGATAGATGGATAGATGGAGGATGGATAGATGGAGGGGTGAATAGATGGAGGGGTGGATATATGGATAGATGGAGGGGTGGATAGATGGATAGATGGAGGGTGGATAGATGGAGGGGTGGATAGATTGATTGATGGAGGTTTGGAAAGATGGATAGATGAAGGGTGGATAGATGGATAGATGGAGGGGTGGATAGATTGATAGATGGATAGATGGAGGGTGGATTGATGGAGGGGTGGATAGATGGAGGGTGGGTGGATAGATGGAGGGGTGGATAGATGGATTGATGGAGGGGTGGATAGATGGAGGGGTGGATAGATGGATAGATGGATAGATGTAGGGGTGGATAGATGGATAGATGTAGGGGTGGATAGATGGAGGGGTGGATAGATGGAGGGTGGATAGATGGATATATGGAGGGGTGGATAGATAGATAGATGGAGGGGTGGATAGATGGATTGATGGAGGGTGGATAGATGGGTAGATGGAGGGGTGGATAGATGGATTGATGGGGGTGGATAGATGGAGTGGTGGATAGATGGATAGATGGAGGGTGGATAGATGGAGGGGTGGATAGATGGATAGATGGAGGGTGGATAGATGGAGGGGTGGATAGATGGATAGATGGAGGGGTGGATAGATGGAGGGGTGGATAGATGGAGGGTGGATAGATGGATAGATGGAGGGGTGGATAGATGGATTGATGGAGGGTGGATAGATGGAGGGTGGATAGATGGATAGATGGAGGGGTGGATAGATGGATTGATGGAGGGTGGATAGATGGAGTGGTGGATAGATGGATAGATGGAGGGTGGATAGATGGAGGGGTGGATAGATGGATAGATGGAGGGTGGATAGATGGAGGGGTGGATAGATGGATTGATGGAGGGGTGGAAAGATGGATAGAGGGAGGGGTGTATAGATGGATAGATGGAGTGGTGGATAGATGGATAGATGGAGGGTGGATAGATGGAGGGGTGGATAGATGGAGGGGTGGATAGATGGATAGATGGAGGGGTGGATATATGGAGGGGTGGATAGATGGAGGGTGGATAGATGGATAGATGGAGGGGTGGATAGATAGATAGATGGAGGGGTGGATAGATGGATAGATGGAGGGTGGATAGATGGATAGATGGAGGGGTGGATAGATGGATTGATGGAGGGTGGATAGATGGAGTGGTGGATAGATGGATAGATGGAGGGTGGATAGATGGAGGGGTGGATAGATGGAGGGGTGGATAGATGGATTGATGGAGGGGTGGAAAGATGGATAGAGGGAGGGGTGTATAGATGGATAGATGGAGTGGTGGATAGATGGATAGATGGAGGGTGGATAGATGGAGGGGTGGATAGATGGAGGGGTGGATAGATGGATAGATGGAGGGTGGATAGATGGAGGGGTGGATAGATGGATTGATGGAGGGGTGGATAGATGGATAGAGGGAGGGGTGGATAGATGGATAGATGGAGTGGTGGATAGATGGATAGATGGAGGGTGGATAGATGGAGGGGTGGATAGATGGATAGATGGAGGGTGGATAGATGGAGGGTGGATAGATGGATAGATGGAGGGGTGGATAGATGGATAGATGGAGGGTGGATAGATGGAGGGGTGGATAGATGTATAGATGGAGGGGTGGATAGATGGATAGATGGAGGGTTGGATAGATGGATAGATGGAGGGGTGGATAGATGGAGGGGTTGATAGATGGAGGGGTGGATAGATGGATAGATGGAGGGGTGGATAGATGGATAGATGGAGGGTAGATAGATGGAGGGGTGGATAGATGGATAGATGGAGGGGTGGATAGATGGATAGATGGAGGGTTGGATAGATGGGTAGATGGAGGGGTGGATAGATGTAGAGGTGGAGGGGTGGATAGATGGAGGGGGGATAGATTGATAGATGGAGGGGTGGATAGATGGATAGATGGAGGGTGGATAGATTGAGGGGTGGATAGATGGAGGGGTGGATAGATGGAGGGTGGATAGATGGAGGGGTGGATAGATGTATAGATGGAGGGGTGGATAGATGGAGGGTGGATAGATGGATAGATGGATGGGTGGATAGATGGAGGGGTGGATAGATGGATAGATGGAGGGTTGGATAGATGGGTAGATGGAGGGGTGGATAGATGTAGAGGTGGAGGGGTGGATAGATGGAGGGGGGATAGATTGATAGCTGGAGGGGTGGATAGATGGAGGGTGGATTGATGGAGGGGTGGATAGATGGAGGGTCGATAGATGGATTGATGGAGGCGTGGATAGATGGATAGATGGAGGGGTGGATAGATGGAGGGGTGGATAGATTGATAGATGGATAGATGGAGGGTGGATAGATGGAGGGGTGGATAGATGGAGGGGTTGATAGATGGAGGAGTGGATAGATGGATAGATGGAGGATGGATAGATGGATAGATGGATAGATGGAGGATGGATAGATGGAGGGGTGAATAGATGGAGGGGTGGATATATGGATAGATGGAGGGGTGGATAGATGGATAGATGGAGGGTGGATAGATGGATAGATGGAGGGGTGGATAGATTGATTGATGGAGGTTTGGAAAGATGGATAGATGAAGGGTGGATAGATGGATAGATGGAGGGGTGGATAGATTGATAGATGGATAGATGGAGGGTGGATAGATTGATTGATGGAGGTTTGGAAAGATGGATAGATGAAGGGTGGATAGATGGATAGATGGAGGGGTGGATAGATTGATAGATGGATAGATGGAGGGTGGATTGATGGAGGGGTGGATAGATGGAGGGTGGGTGGATAGATGGAGGGGTGGATAGATGGATTGATGGAGGGGTGGATAGATGGAGGGGTGGATAGATGGATAGATGGATAGATGGATGGTGGATAGATGGAGGGTTGGACAGATGGAGGGTGGATAGATGGAGGAGTGGATAAATGGATAGATGGAGGGTGGGGTGGATAGATGGAGGGATGGATAGATGGATAGAGGGAGGGGTGGATAGATGGATATATGGTGGATAGATGGATAGATGGAGGGTGGATAGATGGAGGGGTGGAGGGTGGATAGATGGATAGCTGGAGGGGTGGATAGATGGATAGATGGAGGGTGGATAGATGGAGGGGTGGATAGATGGATAGATGGAGGGTGGATAGATGGAGGGGTGGATAGATGGATAGATGGAGGGGTGGATAGATGGAGGGGTGGATAGATGGATAGATGGAGGGGTGGATAGATGGATAGATGGAGGGTGGATAGATGGAGGGGTGGATAGATGGAGGGTGGATAGATGGATAGATGGAGGGTGGATAGATGGAGGGTGGATAGATGGAGGGGTTGATAGATGGAGGGGTGGATAGATGAATAGATGGAGGGTGGATAGATGGATTGATGGATGGGTGGATAGATGGATAGATGGAGGGGTGGATAGATGGAGGGGTGGATAGATTGATAGATGGATAGATGGAGGGTGGATAGATGGAGGGGTGGATAGATGGAGGGTGGATAGATGAATAGATGGAGGGGTGGATAGATGGAGGGGTTGATAGATGGAGGGGTGGATAGATGGATAGATGGAGGGTGGATAGATGGATAGATGGAGGGGCGGATAGATTGATAGATGGATAGATGGAGGGGTGGATAGATAGAGGGGTTGATAGATGGAGGGGTGGATAGATGGATAGATGGAGGGTGGATAGATGGAGGGGTGGATAGATTGATAGATGGAGGGTGGATAGATGGAGGGGTTGATAGATGGAGGGGTGGATAGATGGAGGGTGGATAGATGGATAGATGGAGGGGCGGATAGATTGATAGATGGATAGATGGAGGGGTGGATAGATGGATAGATGAAGGGTGGATAGATGGAGGGGTTGATAGATGGAGGGGTGGATAGATGGATAGATGGAGGGTGGATAGATGGAGGGGTGGATAGATGGATAGATGGAGGGGTGGAGGGGTGGATAGATGGAGGGTGGATAGATGGATGGATGGGTGGATAGATGGGTAGATCGAGGGGTGGATAGATGGATGGGTGGATAGATGGAGGGGTGGATAGATGGATAGATGGAGGGTGGATAGATGGAGGGGTGGATAGATGTATAGATGGAGGGGTGGATAGATGGAGGGTGGATAGATGGATAGATGGAGGGGTGGATAGATGGATAGATGGAGGGTGGATAGATGGAGGGGTGGATAGATGTATAGATGGAGGGGTGGATAGATGGATAGATGGAGGGTTGGATAGATGGATAGATGGAGGGGTGGATAGATGGAGGGGTTGATAGATGGAGGGGTGGATAGATGGATAGATGGAGGGGTGGATAGATGGATAGATGGAGGGTAGATAGATGGAGGGGTGGATAGATGGATAGATGGAGGGGTGGATAGATGGATAGATGGAGGGTTGGATAGATGGGTAGATGGAGGGGTGGATAGATGTAGAGGTGGAGGGGTGGATAGATGGAGGGGGGATAGATTGATAGATGGAGGGGTGGATAGATGGATAGATGGAGGGTGGATAGATTGAGGGGTGGATAGATGGAGGGGTGGATAGATGGAGGGTGGATAGATGGAGGGGTGGATAGATGTATAGATGGAGGGGTGGATAGATGGAGGGTGGATAGATGGATAGATGGATGGGTGGATAGATGGAGGGGTGGATAGATGGATAGATGGAGGGTTGGATAGATGGGTAGATGGAGGGGTGGATAGATGTAGAGGTGGAGGGGTGGATAGATGGAGGGGGGATAGATTGATAGCTGGAGGGGTGGATAGATGGAGGGTGGATTGATGGAGGGGTGGATAGATGGAGGGTCGATAGATGGATTGATGGAGGCGTGGATAGATGGATAGATGGAGGGGTGGATAGATGGAGGGGTGGATAGATTGATAGATGGATAGATGGAGGGTGGATAGATGGAGGGGTGGATAGATGGAGGGGTTGATAGATGGAGGAGTGGATAGATGGATAGATGGAGGATGGATAGATGGATAGATGGATAGATGGAGGATGGATAGATGGAGGGGTGAATAGATGGAGGGGTGGATATATGGATAGATGGAGGGGTGGATAGATGGATAGATGGAGGGTGGATAGATGGATAGATGGAGGGGTGGATAGATTGATTGATGGAGGTTTGGAAAGATGGATAGATGAAGGGTGGATAGATGGATAGATGGAGGGGTGGATAGATTGATAGATGGATAGATGGAGGGTGGATAGATTGATTGATGGAGGTTTGGAAAGATGGATAGATGAAGGGTGGATAGATGGATAGATGGAGGGGTGGATAGATTGATAGATGGATAGATGGAGGGTGGATTGATGGAGGGGTGGATAGATGGAGGGTGGGTGGATAGATGGAGGGGTGGATAGATGGATTGATGGAGGGGTGGATAGATGGAGGGGTGGATAGATGGATAGATGGATAGATGGATGGTGGATAGATGGAGGGTTGGACAGATGGAGGGTGGATAGATGGAGGAGTGGATAAATGGATAGATGGAGGGTGGGGTGGATAGATGGAGGGATGGATAGATGGATAGAGGGAGGGGTGGATAGATGGATATATGGTGGATAGATGGATAGATGGAGGGTGGATAGATGGAGGGGTGGAGGGTGGATAGATGGATAGCTGGAGGGGTGGATAGATGGATAGATGGAGGGTGGATAGATGGAGGGGTGGATAGATGGATAGATGGAGGGTGGATAGATGGAGGGGTGGATAGATGGATAGATGGAGGGGTGGATAGATGGAGGGGTGGATAGATGGATAGATGGAGGGGTGGATAGATGGATAGATGGAGGGTGGATAGATGGAGGGGTGGATAGATGGAGGGTGGATAGATGGATAGATGGAGGGTGGATAGATGGAGGGTGGATAGATGGAGGGGTTGATAGATGGAGGGGTGGATAGATGAATAGATGGAGGGTGGATAGATGGATTGATGGATGGGTGGATAGATGGATAGATGGAGGGGTGGATAGATGGAGGGGTGGATAGATTGATAGATGGATAGATGGAGGGTGGATAGATGGAGGGGTGGATAGATGGAGGGTGGATAGATGAATAGATGGAGGGGTGGATAGATGGAGGGGTTGATAGATGGAGGGGTGGATAGATGGATAGATGGAGGGTGGATAGATGGATAGATGGAGGGGCGGATAGATTGATAGATGGATAGATGGAGGGGTGGATAGATAGAGGGGTTGATAGATGGAGGGGTGGATAGATGGATAGATGGAGGGTGGATAGATGGAGGGGTGGATAGATTGATAGATGGAGGGTGGATAGATGGAGGGGTTGATAGATGGAGGGGTGGATAGATGGAGGGTGGATAGATGGATAGATGGAGGGGCGGATAGATTGATAGATGGATAGATGGAGGGGTGGATAGATGGATAGATGAAGGGTGGATAGATGGAGGGGTTGATAGATGGAGGGGTGGATAGATGGATAGATGGAGGGTGGATAGATGGAGGGGTGGATAGATGGATAGATGGAGGGTGGATATATGGAGGGGTGGATAGATGGATAGATGGAGGGTGGATAGATGGAGGGGTGTATAGATGGATAGATGGAGGGGTGGAGGGGTGGATAGATGGAGGGGTGGATAGATGGATAGATGGAGGGGTGGATAGATAGATAGATGGAGGGGTGGATAGATGGATAGATGGAGGGTGGATAGATGGAGGGGTGGATAGATGATATATGGAGGGGTGGATAGATGGATAGATGGAGGGTGGATGGATAGATGGATGGGTGGATAGATGGGTAGATCGAGGGGTGGATAGATGGATGGGTGGATAGATGGAGGGGTGGATAGATGGATAGATGGAGGGTGGATAGATGGATAGATGGAGGGTGGATAGATGGAGGGGTGGATAGATGGATTGATGGAGGGGTGGATAGATGGATAGATGGAGGGGTGGATAGATGGAGGGGTGGATAGATGGAGGGGTGGATAGATGGATAGATGGAGGGGTGGATAGATGGATAGATGGAGGGGTGGATAGATGGATAGATGGAGGGGTGGATAGATGGATAGATGGAGGGGTGGATAGATGGATAGATGGAGGGGTGGATAGATGGATAGATGGAGGGGTGGATAGATGGAGGGGTGGAAATATGGAGGGGTGGATATATGGAGGGGTGGATAGATGGAGGGTGGATAGATGGATAGATGGAGGGGTGGATAGATGGATTGATGGAGGGTGGATAGATGGAGGGTGGATAGATGGATAGATGGAGGGTGGATAGATGGATGGGTGGATAGATGGATTGATGGAGGGTGGATAGATGGAGGGTGGATAGATGGATAGATGGAGGGTGGATAGATGGATGGGTGGATAGATGGATAGATGGAGGGTGGATAGATGGAGGGGTGGATAGATGGATTGATGGAGGGGTGGAAAGATGGATAGAGGGAGGGGTGTATAGATGGATAGATGGAGTGGTGGATAGATGGATAGATGGAGGGTGGATAGATGGAGGGGTGGATAGATGGATAGATGGAGGGTGGATAGATGGAGGGGTGGATAGATGGATAGATGGAGGGTGGATAGATGGAGGGGTGGATAGATGGATAGATGGAGGGTGGATAGATGGAGGGGTGGATAGATGGAGGGTGGATAGATGGAGAGTGGATAGATGATAGATGGAGGGGTGGATAGATGGAGGGTGGAGGGGTGGATAGATGGAGGGTGGATAGATGGAGGGGTGGATAGATGGATAGATGGAGGGGTGGAGGGGTGGATAGATGGAGGGTGGATAGATGGATGGATGGGTGGATAGATGGGTAGATCGAGGGGTGGATAGATGGATGGGTGGATAGATGGAGGGGTGGATAGATGGATAGATGGAGGGTGGATAGATGGAGGGGTGGATAGATGTATAGATGGAGGGGTGGATAGATGGAGGGTGGATAGATGGATAGATGGAGGGGTGGATAGATGGATAGATGGAGGGTGGATAGATGGAGGGGTGGATAGATGTATAGATGGAGGGGTGGATAGATGGATAGATGGAGGGTTGGATAGATGGATAGATGGAGGGGTGGATAGATGGAGGGGTTGATAGATGGAGGGGTGGATAGATGGATAGATGGAGGGTGGATAGATGGAGGGGTGGATAGATGGATAGATGGAGGGGTGGATAGATGGATAGATGGAGGGTTGGATAGATGGGTAGATGGAGGGGTGGATAGATGTAGAGGTGGAGGGGTGGATAGATGGAGGGGGGATAGATTGATAGATGGAGGGGTGGATAGATGGATAGATGGAGGGTGGATAGATTGAGGGGTGGATAGATGGAGGGGTGGATAGATGGATAGATGGAGGGTGGATAGATGGAGGGGTGGATAGATGTATAGATGGAGGGGTGGATAGATGGAGGGTGGATAGATGGATAGATGGATGGGTGGATAGATGGAGGGGTGGATAGATGGATAGATGGAGGGTTGGATAGATGGGTAGATGGAGGGGTGGATAGATGTAGAGGTGGAGGGGTGGATAGATGGAGGGGGGATAGATTGATAGCTGGAGGGGTGGATAGATGGATAGATGGAGGGTGGATAGATGGAGGGGTGGATAGATGGATAGATGGAGGGTCGATAGATGGATTGATGGAGGGGTGGATAGATGGATAGATGGAGGGGTGGATAGATGGAGGGGTGGATAGATTGATAGATGGATAGATGGAGGGTGGATAGATGGAGGGGTCGATAGATGGAGGGGTTGATAGATGGAGGAGTGGATAGATGGATAGATGGAGGATGGATAGATGGATAGATGGAGGATGGATAGATGGAGGGGTGAATAGATGGAGGGGTGGATATATGGATAGATGGAGGGGTGGATAGATGGATAGATGGAGGGTGGATAGATGGATAGATGGAGGGGTGGATAGATTGATTGATGGAGGTTTGGAAAGATGGATAGATGAAGGGTGGATAGATGGATAGATGGAGGGGTGGATAGATTGATAGATGGATAGATGGAGGGTGGATTGATGGAGGGGTGGATAGATGGAGGGTGGGTGGATAGATGGAGGGGTGGATAGATGGATAGATGGAGGGGTGGGTGGATAGATGGAGGGATGGATAGATGGATAGAGGGAGGGGTGGATAGATGGATATATGGTGGATAGATGGATAGATGGAGGGTGGATAGATGGAGGGGTGGAGGGTGGATAGATGGATAGCTGGAGGGGTGGATAGATGGATAGATGGAGGGTGGATAGATGGAGGGGTGGATAGATGGAGGGATGGATAGATGGATAGAGGGAGGGGTGGATAGATGGATATATGGTGGATAGATGGATAGATGGAGGGTGGATAGATGGAGGGGTGGAGGGTGGATAGATGGATAGCTGGAGGGGTGGATAGATGGATAGATGGAGGGTGGATAGATGGAGGGGTGGATAGATGGAGGGTGGGTGGATAGATGGAGGGGTGGATAGATGGATAGATGGAGGGGTGGGTGGATAGATGGAGGGATGGATAGATGGATAGAGGGAGGGGTGGATAGATGGATATATGGTGGATAGATGGATAGATGGAGGGTGGATAGATGGAGGGGTGGAGGGTGGATAGATGGATAGCTGGAGGGGTGGATAGATGGATAGATGGAGGGTGGATAGATGGAGGGGTGGATAGATGGAGGGATGGATAGATGGATAGAGGGAGGGGTGGATAGATGGATATATGGTGGATAGATGGATAGATGGAGGGTGGATAGATGGAGGGGTGGAGGGTGGATAGATGGATAGCTGGAGGGGTGGATAGATGGATAGATGGAGGGTGGATAGATGGAGGGGTGGATAGATGGATAGATGGATGGTGGATAGATGGAGGGGTGGATAGATGGATAGATGGAGGGGTGGATAGATGGAGGGGTGGATAGATGGAGGGGTGGATAGATGGATAGATGGAGGGTGGATAGATGGATAGATGGAGGGTGGATAGATGGATAGATGGAGGGTGGATAGATGGAGGGGTTGATAGATGGAGGGGTGGATAGATGAATAGATGGAGGGTGGATAGATGGATTGATGGATGGGTGGATAGATGGATAGATGGAGGGGTGGATAGATGGAGGGGTGGATAGATTGATAGATGGATAGATGGAGGGTGGATAGATGGAGGGGTGGATAGATGGAGGGTGGATAGATGAATAGATGGAGGGGTGGATAGATGGAGGGGTTGATAGATGGAGGGGTGGATAGATGGATAGATGGAGGGTGGATAGATGGATAGATGGAGGGGCGGATAGATTGATAGATGGATAGATGGAGGGGTGGATAGATAGAGGGGTTGATAGATGGAGGGGTGGATAGATGGATAGATGGAGGGTGGATAGATGGATAGATGGAGGGGTGGATAGATTGATAGATGGAGGGTGGATAGATGGAGGGGTTGATAGATGGAGGGGTGGATAGATGGAGGGTGGATAGATGGATAGATGGAGGGGCGGATAGATTGATAGATGGATAGATGGAGGGGTGGATAGATGGATAGATGAAGGGTGGATAGATGGAGGGGTTGATAGATGGAGGGGTGGATAGATGGATAGATGGAGGGTGGATAGATGGATAGATGGAGGGGCGGATAGATTGATTGATGGATAGATGGAGGGGTGGATAGATGGATAGATGGAGGGGTGGATATATGGATAGATGGACAGATGGAGGGTGGATAGATGGATAGATGGAGGAGTGGATTGATGGATAGATGGAGGGTGGATAGATGGATTGATGGAGGGGTGGATAGATGGATAGATGGACAGATGGAGGGTGGATAGATGGATAGATGGAGGAGTGGATTGATGGATAGATGGAGGGTGGATAGATGGATTGATGGAGGGGTGGATAGATGGATAGAGGAGGGGTGGGTAGATGGATAGATGGAGGGTGGATAGATGGATAGATGGAGGGTGGGGTGGATAGATGGAGGGATGGATAGATGGAGGGTGGATAGATGGATAGAGGGAGGGGTGGATAGTTGGAGGTGTGGATAGATGGAGGGATGGAGGGTGGATAGATGGAGGGTGGATAGATGGATAGATGGAGGGTGGATAGATGGATAGATGGAGGGGTGTATAGATGGATAGATGGAGGGGTGGATAGATGTAGGGGTGGATAAATGGATAGCTGGAGGGGTGGATAGATGGATAGATGGAGGGTGGATAGATGGATGGGTGGATAGATGGATAGATGGAGGGTGGATAGATGGAGGGGTGGATAGATGGATAGATGGAGGGTGGATAGATGGATAGATGGAGTCGTGGATAGATGGATAGATGGAGGGGTGGATAGATAGATAGATAGATAGATAGATAGATAGATAGATAGATAGATAGATAGATAGATAGATAGATAGATAGATAGATAGATAGATAGATAGATAGATAGATAGAACATATGATTTCCTCTGCACCAAACTCCTCTGGAATGAACATTTTATTGGGGCTGAAGTTTATTCAGATGGAAGGGGAAAGGAGTTGTTTCATGTTATTGTAGGCAGCTCTAAGTGTTTGTATGTAACTGTAACACGTGTTTGTTTCTCAGTCTGATCACAATCATTTTGTAACAATCCTGCTGCATTTGCTGAATTCACTGGTAATGGTATTCTGTGAGAGTGGGGCCTCTTCCATGGTTCACTATGTTCTTGAATCCTATAAAAGGATAATTGCATGATGTTTATGGAAAATGCACACAAACAGGTGCATATTGGTAAGTGTTCTGCATATAGATAGTTAAAAGCCTTTCATGTGTGTAGAACACAAAAGAGGAAGCAGACATGGACAGCACTGCAAACCACTCACAGCCGGCCATTTATGTGCCCAAACAAACTGTGGCCTCACCTGTGTGTGTCTGTGTGTGTCTGTGTGTGCGTGTGCATGAGTGTGTGCATTGCATTTCTAAAGCAAGTCCTGATAACTGTCAGTTTATTTCAGAAGGCCTCCACTGTGCACAATGTCCGTATACCACCCCTGTCTCTCTCTAAGAGGAAGTGAGGTGCTCACACGCCTGTTATTATTCATAACAATTTTTTCCCAAATGAACTGCACCCTACACTCTTAGAAATAAAAGGTTCCAAAAGGGTTCTTTGGCTGTCCCCATAGGAGAACCCTTTTTGGTTCCAGGTAGAACCCACTGTGGAAAGGGTTCAACATGTAACCCAAAAGTGTTCTACCTGGAACCAAATGGGTTCTACCTGGAACCAAATGGGTTCTACCTGGAACCAAAAATGGTTCTTCAAAGGGTCCTCCTATGGGCACAGACGAATAACCATTTTATGTTCTGGATAGCACCTTTTTTCCTAAGAGTGTATTTACACTTCTCTTAAACATGCAAAAGATTATGATTAGAAATGCAATTGGATTTCCTCACAGTTTTTCCTTAGCGGTTGGTTTTGCCACATTGCTAACGTGTTAGCTAGTGTAGCTACCAGGGGCCTCCACAGCCCAGTGTCTAACCATCCCAACGTGCTGCAATTGAAAATAATTGGCTTTTGCTGAAGCAATTTCAGCTGATGCAATTTGAGCCGATGTGACAGGGAGGTTAGTGGTGTATTAGACCCAATGTGAGGATGGGAATCCACACTGGAGACAGATCATATTGAATCCCCTCTTTTAGCAGGACGCAGAGCCAGCCAAGCCAAAGTAATGTTGTGTGGAAGCCATGGGGCTGTGTGGAATCACTGAGAGAGGTTTAGACACTCTGCTATGTGCACCAATGAAGTGCTGGAGAGACACACATAGATATACACACACTCTCGCTCTCACAACACACACAGACACACAAACAAAACATGCGTTTTCCCCCCCAAAAAGTGTTGCATCATCTTTGAAATGCAAGAGAAAGGCCATATAATCAGATAGGAGTTGAGGCGCAATTTAGATTTTGGCCACCAGATGGCAGCAGTGTGTGCAAAGTTTCAGACTGATTCAGTGAAGAATTACATTACTACACTATATTTTGTATCAAGTCTGCTCAGTTCCAACATTTGAATATAAAAATAGATTTTATAAAACAAAACTATGCTACCTTTTATCTCTGGGACCCTCAGGATGACAAATCAGAGCAAGTTTACTGAATGGAAGTAAATTTTTTACCTTCAGAGGTGAATGTATCAAACCAGTTGTCGTGATAAAAGTGTTTTGTTGTTGTGCACTCTCCTCAAACAATAGCATGGTATTTTTTTCAGTGTAATAGCTACTGTAAATTGGACAGTGCAGTTAGATTAACAAGAATGTAAGCTTTCTGCCCATATAAGACATGTCTATATCCTGGAAAGTTGGCTGTTACTTGCAACGTCATTCTAGTCACATTAGCGCACGTTAGCAACAACTGTCCCTGTTTAGGGACACCGATCCCGTAGAGGTTTTAAATCTATGGCAAGACCTGAAAATGGTTGTTTAGCTATCTCTCTGTCAGTCTCCATCTCACAAACACACAAACTCTAATTCAGTCACAAGCAGCATTATCCTCCTCCATTGTTTGCCATACAGAATAGATCCAAATAAAACAACTTTATCCCTTTTATAGAATTCTCAATAATGTCCCTTCATCCCCCAGTAGTGACATAGTGATACTATGCTCTGTAGTAGGGTAGTGACATAGTGTTACTATGCTCTGTAGTAGTAGTGAGATAGTATTACTATGCTCTGTAGTAGGGTAGTGACATAGTGTTACTATGCTCTGTAGTAGTAGTGAGATAGTATTACTATGCTCTGTAGTAGGGTGGTGACATAGTGTTACTATGCTCTGTAGTAGGGTAGTGACATAGTGTTACTATGCTCTGTAGTAGGGTAGTGACATAGTGTTAATATGATCTGTAGTAGGGTAGTGACATAGTGTTACTATACTCTGTAGTAGGGTTAGTGAAATAGTGTTACTATGCTCTGTAGTAGGGTGGTGACATAGTGTTACTATGCTCTGTAGTAGGGTAGTGACATAGTGTTACTATGGTCTGTAGTAGGGTAGTGACACAGTGTTACTATGCTCTGTAGTAGGGTAGTGACATAGTGTTACTATGCTCTGTAGTAGGGTTGTGACATAGTGTTACTATGCTCTGTAGTAGGGCAGTGACATAGTGTTACTCTGCTCTGTAGTAGGGTTGTGACATAGTGTTACTATGTTCTGTAGTAGGGTAGTGACATAGTGTTACTATGCTCTGTAGTAGGGTAGTGACATAGTGTTACTATGCTCTGTAGTAGGGTAGTGACATAGTGTTACTATGCTCTGTAGTAGGGTAGTGACATAGTGTTACTATGCTCTGTAGTAGGGTAGTGACATAGTGTTACTATGCTCTGTAGTAGGGTAGTGACATAGTGTTACTATGCTCTGTAGTAGGGTAGTGAATGAGAGCATCAAGACCTTTCTCTAACTGCCTTTAGTTGTACTGAGAGAAATGAACAGTGTCAACACCTGTAAATAATTCATCCAGTAGCAGGCTAAAGCCAACCCTCCCAGAGCCCCCACACCCATGATCCTCTCCACGGTTTCATCAGGGCCAGTCCTCTCTGATGGGCCACCTTATCCATCACAGCTGAAAGGGAAACGGTGGGCTGTTGAAACACAACAACAGCCACTACAGAAAAGAACAGGAAGCCCGACTGTAGCGGGTGGGTTAAGGAGACTGCGGCACCTACATTGTTAGAGGAACAGGGAAAGGCGAGAGACGTTGGTTTAAAGGGTGTTTCTATCTCCGCTGTGTTAGAGGAAGGAACAGGAGTTATGTTCAACAGACACAATGTTATGGACAAGAACAGACGGTCTTCCTTGTGTTTTTTACACTCAGTCAGGTTCACTGTACCTCTACCCTCTTTGCCCTGTCCTCTCTCCTCTCCTTTGCACTCCTGTCCTCTCCTCTCTCCTCTCCTTTGCACTCCTGTCCTCTCCTATCTTCTCTCCTTTGCACTCCTGTCCTCTCCTATCTTCTTTCCTTTGCACTCCTGTCCTCTACTATCTTCTCTCCTTTGCACTCCTGTCCTCTCCTATCTTCTCTCCTTTGCACTCCTATCTTCTTTCCTTTGCACTCCTGTCCTCTACTATCTTCTCTCCTTTGCACTCCTGTCCTCTCCTATCTCCTCTCCTTTGCACTCCTGTCCTCTCCTATCTTCTCTCCTTTGCACTCCTGTCCTCTCCTTTGCACACTTCTCCTCAGGCATCCTCTCCTCTTTTAACATGTAATCTGTTCTGCACACTTCTCCTCAGGCATCCTCCTTTCTTCTCTTCATTGCCTCTAAGGGAAGCAATATTTTAACTATAAAATCTCAAATGCATGAACAGACGAGTAATCGTGATAATAATATATATTCACTTTGAAAATGGACCCATGCTGGGAAGCTCTCCTTTGTCTTTTTTCTAACCAAACCCTGAATCCTGAGTTATAAGATTGTCAGGCCCTCAACCTTTGTTTACATCTCACAGATCTCTGCTCTCTCGCGCTCTCTCTCTCTGAGTCAGTCCTCTCTAGTCTCCATATAGACAGTCAGTCCTCTCTAGTCTCCATATAGGGAGTCAGTCCTCTCTAGTCTCCATATAGGGAGTCAGTCCTCCCTCTAGTCTCCATATAGGGAGTCAGTCCCCCCTCTAGTCTCCTTATAGGGAGTCAGTCCTCTCTAGTCTCCATATAGGGAGTCAGTCCCCCCTCTAGTCTCCATATAGGGAGTCAGTCCCCCCTCTAGTCTCCATATAGGGAGTCAGTCCCCCCTCTAGTCTCCATATAGGGAGTCAGTCCTCCCTCTATTTCGGGAATCAGTCCATTGAGGGAAGTGGAAGGAAATAATTAGCATCATATGGTGAATGGGTTGCTTCCGTATGGCCTATCTATTATCTGATGAGACTCTATGTGGGAGGAAATAGGGAGTAGAATGACAGCCATATTATAACATGTATGAAGAATCTACCCTAATGCTACAGCATATATCAAGGAGATGAATGTGTGGTGCTGGTATTAGCAAGAATGTTATCCATGGAGAAGGGTCGTTGTATCATAACATTAGCTATAGGACAGGGTAGCCTATATATAGTCTATAGATGGAACAATGAGACTTACCTATGTATAGTGTTACTGTTGAAAAATAATTATGCTAATTTAGAAATAATAACTTATTACATTAGGGATATAGACTACCACAACTTGTATAACTAACTCATTCTATTTCAGGAATGCAGAGTACTATAGTATTAGTCTGTGTGGAAATAGCTTTCATTACATTAACATTACTTGACCACACTGGTAGAATGAACTCTTTTCCCTCTGAAAATACAATGGCCTGATCCTAATCCCTACCTTACCCCAGTTATGACTCCACAGGGTTTAAAGCCTAATCACCTCTAAGGGCTGACTTGAGAATAGCGATCAGTGGAGGCCTGCTGATTCATTCAGAGAGGGAATTATGGTAATAGGAACCTCTGACCAGTTAGACAGTGGGGAGGTCTGGGGGTCCAACAGGTAGTCAAGGATCTAAATTAAACAATTTAATTGGTAGCACTGGTATGGAGCACCACAGGAAATAAGACTGTAAAGACATTAGTTTATTATAAAAGCTCAAATGTTCATACGAATACCTGTCATTGAAATTACAAATTTTATTTGTGGAATATAAGGTTTCTACATTGTGTAAAAATATTATTTTCCTAATGAGATGCATTACATTGAAAATTGTACGCTTTCTCTTTAAAAACGTCAGGTTTGTGGTGAAGACATGCAAGAGATCTGTCATTCATTTATTGCTATGATAATCAAATCTAATCAAATGCATTTGTCACATGCGCTGAATACAACAGCTGTAGACTTTACTGTGAAATGCTTACTTACTAGTCATTTCCTAACAATGCAGAGTTAAAAGTAATGAAAATGAGCAAATCAATTTTTGGGAAATATTAACAGAATAAAATAACAATAATGAGGCTATATACAAGGAGTACCGGTACCGAGTCAATGTGCAGGGGTAGAGTTAATTGAGGTAATTGAGGTAATATATAGAAGTGGTAAAAGTGACTAGGCAATCAGGATGGACAATAAACAGAGTAGCAGCAGTGTGTCTGTATGTGTGTGTGTGTGTGTGTGTGTGTGTGTGTGTGTGTGTGTGTGTGTGTGTGTGTGTGTGTGTGTGTGTGTGTGTGTGTGTGTGTGTGTGTGTGTGTGTGTGTGTGTGTGTGTGTGTGTGTGTGTGTTTGTTGGAGTGTCAGTGTAGTGTGTGTGAGTGCGTGGGTAGAGTCCAGGGCAAAATAGTCAGTGCTAAAAAGGGGATCAATGTAAATAGTCTGGTGGCCATTTGATTAACTGTTCAGCAGTCTAATGGTTTAGGGGTAGAAGCTGTTCAGCAGTCTAATGGTTTAGGGGTAGAAGCTGTTCAGCAGTCTAATGGTTTAGGGGTAGAAGCTGTTCAGCAGCCGTTTGGTCTCAGACTTGGTGCTCCGGTACCGCTTGCCGTGTGGTAGCAGAGAGAGCAGTCTATGACTTGGGTGGCTGGAGTCTTTGACAATTTTTAGGGCCTTCCTCTGACATCGCCTGGTATAGAGGTGCTGGATGGCAGGGAGCTTGGACCCAGTGATTTACTGGGCCGTACACACTACCCTCTGTAGCGCCTTGCGGTCGGATACCAAGCAGTTTCCATACCAAGGGGTGATGCAGCCAGTCAAGATGCTCTCAATGGTGCAGCTGTGAAACCTTTTGAGGATCTGAGGGCCCATGTCAAATCTTTTCAGCCTTCTGAGGGGGAAGAGGCGTTGTCGTGCCCTCTTCACGACTGTGTTGGTGTGGTTGGACCATGATATGGCCTTAGTAATGTGGACACCAAGGTACCTGAAGTCCAGGATTCAGTTGTAGAGGGAAGGGTTTAATCCCAGGGTCCTTAGCTTAGTGATTAACGTGGAGGTCACTATGGTGTTGAATGCTAAGCTGTAGTCAATGAGCAGCATTCTCACATAGGTGTTCCTTTAGGTAACATGACTGAACAAAGTGTAAACAAATGGTTAATGATGTCGACGCTTGAGTAGTTTTAAATGGTCAAATGCGGTGAGTAATATGTGACTAGTTTCAGGAAACTAGGCATATGTCGCGCGTCACTACTTCACAGGAGAGCCATTTGAACATAAACGTTTGATCAAAATGCGTTTTTTGGTAGAAATTCCTTCTGGAACATGTGTCTTAATAACAAAAGTGTATGCCATCTGTAAATACGAATAAAATTGTTAAATTACAAGCCTAGTTGGTTTAGCCACTGAAAAAGTCATGAACCTTCCCGCTAGTAATGATTGGCTGAGATAATGGCTGGGATGGACATGCTGAGAGATGAGTTTGGATTGGTCTTCTGTCTATAAAATGAGTTGCTCAGTATGTGTAGGTAATCCTTTCTAACACAGCTTTTTTTAAAGATATCACGAAGAACTGCAAAAGTGTTGGTAATTTTCTGGAGGACTGAGTTTTGAAATCAGTGGAATGATCGGTGGAAGCAGAGTATAATAGCTAAGGAGATGGAGAAAATTCTGGTGTTTGATTGCGAATATGCGGAGGGAGTCGAATAGAGAATACCTGTATTAAACACCTGTCTCCGGATGACATCTTCAAACTAAGGGCAACCATGGCATCTGTGACAGAGAGTCGGAGAAGCGTTCATCCTTGTTAAGAGAGTCTATCTAGCTACATTTTCAGATATTAGAAGTTTCTAGCTAGCTACATCTCTAAACAAAAGGCTCTTCTATGCAAGTAACCATTTCACTGTACCGTTTACACCTTCTGTATCCTGTGCATGTGACAAATAAACTTTTATTTGATTTGATTTGATATAGTGTGTGTTTACCAGAGACGGTAATGTGAAGAACAACATGACCTGCACCCAAGTCAAATTAGAATATAACGTTAGGCCAACGAGACAGTGTCCAAGTTAAACAATTATCTGATAGATTGCCCTGTTTTATTTTGTCACACCCACAACCGTAATTCTGTAATTAGCTTACCATTAACTTGTAAGTAATGATCTTGTTGTGAGTTTATTTTCCTGTAATAATGAATACAAATGACCTCAAGTTAAGACATTGTCAGCTATATGATGTGGTCATTATTTGAACTGGCTAGCCAGCTAACTTAACGTTAGCTAGCCAGCTAACTAGCTACAAACAAACCAAAACATTGTTTAGAAAGTTATTTAGTTGCCTGGTTGGTTAGATTGACACATACTAAATACATTTTGAAATGGATGGGTTTATTGGTGTTAAAATACACCAGTTATGTTTTTTTTGACCATCATGCTGCTGATGTCATGCAGCCTGTCATTTTTGTGTTTATATTTTTTCATAGCGACAAGTTTGATGTCGGACACCAATAGAATGTTCATGATGTCACTGCTACAACTGTCTACAGACATGTTGATAGACATACAGTACCAGTCAAAAGTTTGGACAAAACTACTCGTTCAAGGGTTTTTCTCTATTTTTTACTATTTTCTACAGCCTGTAGTCTTGAAATCTTTGGTTCTCGCTCTGTTTAGCACATGGCCTCACATGTGAATCCTTAAAAAGATGGGTGGGGCTAAGGCTTAAGAGGGCAATGTTGAATGGGTGTAGACAAAGTAGAGCTCTCCAGTAGGTGTACCAAAACATTCAAGGGCCATTTTCTCAAAAGTGGGGTTACAAGTTTATCGACTTTCAAAGGAGAATTACTTCCCCATTGTTCCTCAACTGTAGTGTGTGACATATCATTTTCTAGCTCTGATTCTCTACTTTTATCCAATATAAAAAACACAATTTCAAATGTTGCTACATAAGACCGAATCGAGCCGATCGATCACATGGGTCAGATCTTTTGACCTGGTTGAGCTGGAAGCAAGCCCATTGTTTTGCTGTAGTAATGGTGCAACCATGATGATAACAAATCTGCACTTGCTATAGGGCACTCAGAAATAACGGTACATCGAAGCCTTATCATTACAACAACTTTATCTGGTAGATTTTTTTCATAGCGTGCTCCCAAAATAAAACTCCTGGTCGCACAGCAAAATATTTTGTCTCATATGTTCGCACTTTAAAGCCCTGGGTGTAAGTGTGGGCTCTGCTTTGAGACTACTGAACTAAAGCATGACAGAGACTGGGATTGGGACACTCATGGATTAGCACAAAACACCAGCAAGCTAAATGGATGCGCTAGAAAATGCTAGAAAGTTTTATTTGCGTTTCCCAAATTGTGTCTTAGAATGTCTTACTCACGTCGGTCACGGAGAAGGAGAGCACATAGTCCTTGGTAGCGGTCCGCGTCGGTGGCACTGTGTTATCCTCAAACCGTGCGAAGAAGGTGTTTAGCTTGTCCGGAAGCAAGACGTCGGTGTCCGCGACATGGCTGGTGTTCTCTTTGTAATCCGTGATTGTCTGTAGACCCTGCCACATACGTCTTGTGTCTGAGCCGTTGAATTGCGATTCCACTTTGTCTCTGTACTGACATTTTTCCTGTTTGATTGCCTTACGAACCCTTCGTAACTACACTGTTTGTATTCGGCCATATTCCCAGTCACTTTGCCATGGTTGAATGCAGTTTGCGCTTTCATTTTATTTGTTGGTTTGGGTAGGTTTTAATAGTCACTGTGGGTACAACATCTCCTATACACTTCCTGATGATCTCAGTCACTGTATTCGTCAATGTTATTCTCAGAGGCTACCCAGGACATATCCCAGAGCGTGTGATCAAAACAATCTTGAAGGATGGATTCTGATTGGTCAGACCAGCATTGAATAGACCTTAGCATGGGTACTTCCTGTTTGAGTTTCTGCCTATAGGAAGGGAGGAGGAAAATGGAGTCGTGATCAGATTTGCCGAAGGGAGGGCGGGGGAGGGCCTTGAAGGCATTTCAAAACGTTGAGTAGCAGTGGTCCAATGTTTTCCCAGCGTGAGTACTACAGTCAATGTGTTGGTAGAACTTCGATAGCATTTTCCTCAGATTTGCTTTGTTAAAATCCCCAGCTGCAATAAATGCAGCCTCAGAATATGTGGTTTCCAGTTTGCATAAAGTCCAGTGTAGTTCTTTGAGGGATGTCGTGGTAACGGCTTGAGGGGGAATGTACACGGATGTGACTATAACCAAAGATCAAATCAAATCAAATGTATTTATAAAGCCCTTCTTACATCAGCTGATATCTCAAAGTGCTGTACAGAAACCCAGCCTAAAACCCCAAACAGCAAGCAATGCAGGTGTAGAAGCACGGTGACTAGGAAAAACTCCCTAGAAAGGCCAGAACCTAGGAAGAAACCTAGAGAGGAACCAGGCTATGAGGGGTGGCCAGATAAGAGAATTATCGCAGGAGGTAATAGGGTTGGCATTTGATTGTGAGGTATTCTAGGTCTGGTGAACAAAAGGACTTGAGTTTCTCTATGTTTTTGCTTTGTCGTTATGGTCTATTGTGTGTAGATTGATGAGGGGGAAAAAACATTTCATAAATTTAGGAATAAGGCTGTAACCTAACAAAATGTGGAAAAGTCAAGGGATCTGAATGCTTTCCGAAGGCACTGTATGTGTTAAAAGCTGGGGCGTTATCTGTAGCAAACATGGAGTTCAGGTGTCTATGATCCCGTTAGCTGGCTGGCTGGGTAAGAAGGGGGGTGAGGGGGCTGAAATATTAAAGCAGCTCACCTGCTGGGGCCAGGGGCATTGATCAGAGGGATACCCCCCCCCCCCCCTCTGATCAGGATGTCTTTGATGGTTGCAGAGCTGAATTTGGCAGGGCTCAGACCAAGCCCCCCACGGGGACTCCTGAATCCTGGATCAAAACGGAGGTAAAGAATAGCGACATATGTGTGTGTGGCAGTACTATACTGTGTAACAGTGCACTACTCTGTGTTTAGTGAGACAAGTAGAGAGAGCGACAGAGAGATGGAGTGTGAGAAAAGGGAGATAAAGAGAGAGCTAACCAAAGGAAGGGACATGAAAAGCTGTCAGTATTTAGATTTTGTTCACTGGTAACAGTGTGAAACTTTGATGAGGGATTTGCATCTCTGGACGTGTATGAAGAGGTGGCCTTTGTTCCTGTCTCCGAAAGCTGGGACACTGGGAGTCCCATCCTCCCTTCCTGCTACCTCCTCACCTCCCTCCTTCTGGACCTCTCTCTCTCCTCTGGGGCCAGTCCAATAACCCCATCCTGTCATGTCACAGTCACAGAGAGCACATGCTGATACCCATTAAAAAACTACTGGGGAAAACATTCCCCCTTGTGGCAACCCCATACATTATTTTGTATGTATCCTTCTCTACCCAGGAAATGACAGTGGGGCCACGATATCCCAGTCTGATGTTAGACTCCCTGTCATCAGGAAATGGCCATGGGGCCGCGGTATCCCAGGCTGATTATTGTTTGAATGGCACTTATCAAAGTGTTTGAATGGTGCCGGAGGGGATGGCTGTCGTTTTATGGGCTCCTAACCAGTTGTGCTATTTTGTGTGTTTTTTCGCATTGTTTGTAACTTATTTTGTACATAATGTTGATGCTGCCGTCTCTTATGACCAAAAAGAGCTTCTGGATATCAGAACAGATATTACTCACCTTGAACTGGACGAAGATACATTTTTTTATGAGTCTGACGCAAAGGATATAATGTTTCTCCCAGACAATGCCCAAATCCCCGGCATTCACATGAAGAAAAGAAGGAGATACAGGGGTCGGAGATCAGGGTGCCTTATGAGAGTTCATTGGTGTGTGGGTAACCTGCTTATACCATCTGTTCTATTGGCCAAAGTGCAATCACTGGAGAAAAAACTGGATGAGCTCCGTTCGAGACTATCCTACCAATGGGACATTAAAAACTGTAATATCTTATGTTTCAACGAGTCGTGGCTGAACGACGACACGGATAATATACAGTTGGCTGGGTTTTCTGTGCAACGGCAGGACAGAACAGCTACGTCCGGTAAGACGAGGGGTGGGGGTGTGTGTCTATTTGTCAATAACAGCTGGTGCGCGAGTCTCGAGGTATTGCTCGCCTGAGGTAGAGTACCTCATGATAAGCTGTAGTCATCTATATTTTTCGTAGCCATCTATTTACCACCACAAACCAACGCTGGCACTAAGACCGCACTCAACGAGCTGTATAAGGCTATAAGCAAACAAGAAAATGCTCATCCAGAAGTGGCGCTCCTAGTGGCCGGGGACATTAATGCAGGCAAACATAAATCCGTTTGGCCTCATTTCTACCAGCACGTGCAACCAGAGGAAAAAAAAAACTGGACCACCTTTACTCCACACACAGAGACGTGTACAAAGCTCTCCCTCGCCCTCCATTTGAAAAATGACCATAATTCTATCCTCCTGATTCACAGATTGGAATATGTTCCGAGATTGAGGAGTATACCACCTTAGTCACCGGCTTCATCAATAAGTATATCGATGACATCGTCCGCACAGTGACCATACGTACATATCCCAACCAGAAGTCATGGATTACAGGCAACATCAACACCGAGATAAAGGCTAGAGCTGCCGCTTTCAAGAAGCGGGACACTAATACGGACGCTTATAAGAACTCCCGCTATGCCCTCAGACACACCATGAAATAGGCAAAATGTCAATACAGGAATAAGATTAAATCCTACTACACCGGCACTGATGCTCGTCGGTTGTGGTAGGATTTGCTAACTATTACGGACAACAAATGGAAATCCACCTGCGAGCTGCCCAGTGACGCAAGTCTGGCAGATGGGCTAAATGCCTTTTATGATCGCTTCGAGGCAAGCAACACTGAAGCATGCATGAGAGCACCAGCTGTTCCAGACGTTTGTGTGATCACGCTCTCCGTAGCCGATGTGAGCTAGACCTTTAAACAGGTCAACATTCACCAGGCCATGGTGCCAGACTGATTACCAAGACGTGTACTCAGAGCATTCACAGACCAACTGGCAAATGTCTTACCTGACATTTTCAACCTCTCCCTGACTGAGTCTGTAATGCCTACATGTTTCAAGAAGACCACCATAGTGCCTGTGCCCAAAAAAGCTTAGGTAACCTGCCTAAATGACTACCGCCCTGTAGCACTCACTTCAGGTAGCCATGAAGTGCTTTGAAAGGCTGGTCATGGCTCACATCAACACCATCATCCCGGAAACCCTAGACCCACTCCAATTCGCATACCGCCCCAACAGATCCACAGATGACGCAATCTCAATCGCACTCCACACTGCCCTTTCCCACCTGGACAAAAGGAACACCTATGTGAGAATGCTGTTCATTGACTACAGCTCAGCGTTCAACAACATAGGGCCCACGAAGCTCATCACTAAGCTAAGGAACCTGGAACTAAACACCTCCCTCTGCAACTAGATTCTGGACTTCCTGATGGGCCGCCCTCCAGAAGGTAAGGGTAGGCAACAACACATCTGCCACGCTGATCCTCAACACTGGGGCCCCTCACGGGTGTGTGCTTAGTCCCCTCCTGTACTCCATGTTCACCCACGACTGCGTGGTCAAGCACGACTGCCAACACCATCATTAAGTTTGCTGACGACACAACGGTGGTAGGCATGATCACCGACAACAATGAGATAGCCTATAGGGAGGAGGTCACAGACATGGCAGTGTGGTGCCAGGACAACAACCTCAACCTCAACGTGAGCAAGACAAAGGAGATGGTCGTGGACTACAGGAAAAGGAGGGCCGAACTCGACAGGGCTGTATTAGAGCGGGTCGAGAGTTTCAAGTTCCTTGGTGTCCACATCACCAACAAACTATCATGGTCCAAACACACCAAGAACGTTGTGAAGAGGGCATGACAATGCATTTTCCCCCTCAGGAGACTGAAAAGATTTAGCTTGGGTCTCCAGATCCTCAAAACGTTCTACAGCTGCAGAGCATCCTGACCGGTTGCCTCACCTCCTGGTATGGCAACTGCTCGGCATCCGACCGTGAGGCACTACAGAGAGTAGTGTGTACAACCCAGTACATCACAGGGGCCAAGCTTCCTGCCATCCAGGACCTATATAGTAGGCGGTGTCAATTTTCAAAGACTACAGTCACCTAAGTCATAGTCTGTTCTCTCTGCTACCGCATGGCAAGCAGTACCGGGGCTCCAATTCTAGGTCCAAAAGGCTCCTGAACAGCTTCTACCCTAAAGCCATAAGACTGCTGAACAATTAATCAAATGGCCACCCGGACTATTTGTATTGACCCCCCCCCAAATTACCTCGACTAACCTCTACCCCTGCACATTGACTCGGTACCGGTACCCCCTGTATATAGCCTCATTATTGTTATTTTATTGTCTTACTTAAAAAAAACATTTTTTTACTTTAGTTTATTTTGTAAATATTTTTTTAACTCTATTTTCTTAAAACTGCATTGATGGTTAAGGTCTTGTAAGTAAGTATTTCACGGTAAGATCTACCTACACCTGTTCTATTTGGCGCATGTGACATATAAAATTGGATTTGATTTGATGTTTGACTCCCTGAATCTCTCAGAGGAAAAATAAGCTAGAAGGGAGGGTTGGTGTGTGACACTGGGACAACAGGGTGAGAGACAGAAAGAAAGAAAGAAAGAAAGAAAGAAAGAAAGAAAGAAAGAAAGAGGAGTTTGTTAGTGAGGGAGGTATTTGAAGAGGCAAAAAATATTCTTGGGGGCGGGGGCGTGGAGTATTTGTATTCTAATGGCAGGGGTAGTCGTGGATACGCCTAGGTGACTGGGAAACATGCAAGCGGAGGAAGTTGGTGAGCTGTTATTCCACAAGCTTGCCTCAGATACCCACGCTGATTAAAAGGGACATGTTTGTGTCCCAAATGACACCCTATGTAGTGCACTTCTAATTACTAAGGCCCATAGGGCTCTGGTCAAACGTGGTGCACTATATAGGGAATAAGGAACCATTTGGGGCGCAGACCCACAGAATGCTGCCTGGGAGGAAGAGAGGTAACTACAGGTCACTCAGTTCCTCAGACAGGAACACGTCTCTGTTCGCTCCGTAACCGCTTAGACGTTACAGGCCTACAGGGATGACGTAATGTGAGCCTGTGAACAACTGTCCACATGGTTACAGAAGGGCCCTTTATCTAGGAGCAGTTATTAAGGACACACAGATAAGAGATAGAGAAAATGTGTTGTAGGGAGAAAGACAGAAGAAACTGTTGAATATCATTTAAAAAATGTATTTAACCACATGCTGCCTGCAGGCATAGAATTCACATGGAGACAGCCAGTTTACCAACCAACAGATGTTTAAAACTACAGCTCCCAGCTCTCAAACACCAAAATAAAATGTTAAGTTTTGATGACATCAGAATCTTGTCGGGCCGTCCGCCTCATTTGGCAGGGCTTTCTGAGAGCTCAGAGAATGATGATTCATAGGCGGTGGCAACAAAAGCCCTTGTCAAACGTTTGTCTTCTTTCCGTAATGTTCCCAAATCTCTTGGCTTTGTAGGCCAATGAAAACAGCTTAGTCATTGTGAACGTTCTTCCCCCAGTCAATGATGATCTACATAGAAGCCTAAGAGGGATTAGCAAGGAAACATGATTGCTTTGACAGCAGCAGGCTAAACTAAAGCGCTCTGAGGTGAGCCTAGAGCACAGCGGCTCTCTACTGTAGTGTACTGAACCACACTGCTCAGGTCTGCTCTGCCATAGAAATCTGTTTTAAACCAGGCTCTTTGGACGGACGGACGGACGGACGGACGGACAGACAGACAGACAGACAGAACAATACAATTGAAGGCCATGTGGCAAACAATAATGCAGGCACAAGGGATGGGGGTGTGAGCATGCAGTTCTGGGCAGAGGAGATGCAGTCGTTGTTGGTGTGCATCTGTAAGTTGTTGTTCATATGTGTATGTTTGTATCTGTTGTGAATATATATTTTTATTTTAAGGCCTTTTGACAAGAGAGATACAGCCCTGCTCTTAGACCTTAGAAGGCCTTTTGACTAGAGAGATACAGCCCTGCTCTTAGTGTTAGAAGACCTTTTGACTAGAGAGATACAGCCCTGCTCTTAGTGTTAGAAGGCCTTTTGACTAGAGAGATACAGCCCTGCTCTTAGTGTTAGAAGACCTTTTGACTAGAGAGATACAGCCCTGCTCTTAGTGTTAGAAGACCTTTTGACTAGAGAGATACAGCCCTGCTCTTAGTGTTAGAAGACCTTTTGACTAGAGAGATACAGCCCTGCTCTTAGTGTTAGAAGACCTTTTGACTAGAGAGATACAGCCCTGCTCTTAGTGTTAGAATACCCTTTGACTAGAGAGATACAGCCCTGCTCTTAGTGTTAGAAGACCTTTTGACTAGAGAGATACAGCCCTGCTCTTAGACCTTAGAAGGCCTTTTGACTAGAGAGATACAGCCCTGCTCTTAGTGTTAGAAGGCCTTTTGACTAGAGAGATACAGCCCTGCTCTTAGTGTTAGAAGACCTTTTGACTAGAGAGATACAGCCCTGCTCTTAGACCTTAGAAGGCCTTTTGACTAGAGAGATACAGCCCTGCTCTTAGTGTTAGAAGGCCTTTTGACTAGAGAGATACAGCCCTGCTCTTAGTGTTAGAAGACCTTTTGACTAGAGAGATACAGCCCTGCTCTTAGACCTTAGAAGGCCTTTTGACTAGAGAGATACAGCCCTGCTCTTAGTGTTAGAAGGCCTTTTGACTAGAGATACAGCCCTGCTCTTAGTGTTAGAAGACCTTTTGACTAGAGAGATACAGCCCTGCTCTTAGTGTTAGAAGGCCTTTTGACTAGAGAGATACATCCCTGCTCTTAGTGTTAGAATACCCTTTGACTAGAGAGATACAGCCCTGCTCTTAGACCTTAGAAGGCCTTTTGACTAGAGAGATACAGCCCTGCTCTTAGTGTTAGAAGACATTTTGACTAGAGAGATACAGCCCTGCTCTTAGTGTTAGAAGACATTTTGACTAGAGAGATACAGCCCTGCTCTTAGTGTTAGAAGACATTTTGACTAGAGAGATACAGCCCTGCTCTTAGTGTTAGAATATATAGTCTAGCTGTGCACCTCCTCTTACCCTCTCTTCTCTGGGGGAGAAGACTAGCCGCCAATCCTGATTTGCAAAGAGCTCTTGTTGATCAGCTCCTTTGTTTTAGTCTTTCGTCATTTGTGCCTGGGCAACAGTAACCATGGACAGGAAACGAGAGCCCTCGTTGATGAGTGGCACCACTGATGAGCTCTTTAGATCTCAGTAGTGGAGGGCCAGAGAGTGGGCAGTATTCTGCATCTGTTACTGTCTGTTTTTAGCTTCTTACCTTGTTATTGTCCCTGTCTCAACCTTTATTACCCCCCCCACACCACACACACTTTATTATCTGTCTCTTCCTGTTATTTCAGTGTAAGGATCCTGGTCTCATCTCACCTCTCAGGTCCTGGTCTCATCTCACCTCTCAGGTCCTGGTCTCATCTCACCTCTCAGGTCCTGGTCTCATCTCACAGTGGGAGCCTGTTGTTTACTATTAACTTGAGCCCTGTTGCTTTCATCTAGTGTTTTTATTTATCTTTTCACATCAGCGATCATGAAGAACAGGACACAAAGGAATGGACATTTGGGTGTTTTCCAGACAGAAAGGGAGGGTGCGATAGAGGGAGGGAAAGAGAGCGATTTGAGAGCCTGTGTAATGGAGGGAAGGAGGGAGATGGTGGAATAAGGAAAATAAGAAAGAAAGGGGGGTGGCAGGGCAGACCAAAAATACTGGGATTTTGTATTGCTTTGTGTATTGCCGTCGACATCACAGCTGAACAGAGACCGAGGCCAGATCATCTGTCACAGAGGAACATAATGACATTCTGGTGCCTCTCAAATCTCTAGGCATTCAAAATATTCCCCCCACCCTTTCTGCTAAATCTACCCCCCACCCCCTTCCACTGCCCACTCCGCTTACACACACATTTGGAATATGGTAACCTTTGCAGTCTGTTTTGCTTTCAAGGCGGTGGCCATTTCTAATTGAAATGAATTCTATGCTTGTCAGCGGGAAGAATATGTCCTCCTCTATTGTCCCGGGCCTTTGTAGCTCCCCTCCTATTCCCTGTCCCTCCATCAGTGATTTTTAATAATACATCTGTAATTTGTCATGTGGTCCAGCGTGCTGCGCTGTGTGAGGGGGCTGTGTGGGTGTGTGTGTTGGTGTGTGCATGCGTGTGTGTGTGTGCGTGCTTGGCTTGGAGGAAGTGAGGGTTGGTCTGGGAGGGAATAACAGGGACTCACACAGGGCGTTGATTCATGCAGCCATCGTGGAGCACAACGGGAACATTGGTTTCCAAAAGGCATTTTTAGGAACTGCTTGTAGCTCCCTGCAGAGACCATCAGTCACTCAGTGTTCTGCTGAATACCGGGTGGAGGCTTTGGGGATTTCAGAGTAATGTGGGTTATAAACATTTGATTCTTAATATTTCAAGATAAATTTGATAATTTAACATATAATAATATAACATATGCATTTAGCAGATGCTTTTAAAGGGACTTACAGTCGTGTGAAAATACATTTTTTACGTTTTAGATTTTAAAAAAGAAATAATAATAATGTAATTCAGTTCATGTTTAAGATGCAGCTAATTACTGACCGTCTTTTACCTTCAATTGGATTGTTGTTCATTGTCATCTAGTGATGGATTGACATTTGTAGGCTAATGTTTTTACATAAAGGTATTGTAACTCCCTTTGTCCACTGGGCTTTGTGCAAGGCAGACGTAGAGGGAGGGGCTGGGGAGGGAGATGAGTTGCTAATGGACTGGCAGTAATAGGGTAATGGGGAGTGTGTGTGTGTATTTAGGGGGTGGGGATGTTGGGGGGATATCACTAGATTACAGGGCTGGAGGGAGACGAGGTGGGGATGGGTCAGTAGAGATTGATATCATTAAAACAATGACCCTGTCAAGGAGACTGAACTTCCAGGGGGGTGGTATAGGGTAGGACCTATGGGGGTTGGAGAGGGGATGGGGGGGAATTGCTGTCTGAATGTTTAATAAATCAATGCAGGTCAGCTCTTAGAGCCAGATGTAACCCAGATGGTATATCATAGTGTTATGTGTGTCTCTCTCCTAGTGGGTGCATATGTCACCTCTAATGAAAGTGGTAGAGCAGAATGATATGGCCTCTGTTACGTACGCCTCTTGGAGGAGGGAACGCAACACCCTGCTACAACTCAACTCCCCGTGGAGTGAAAAAAAGGTGATGTGATTGTAGGTGCGGGTAAGGATGACAGAGGCAGAGAATATTACTGTTTACAGGGAATTTATTCTTCCTTCACACGGTAATGTGGGGAAAAGGGGCTGGACGGAACCAAAGAAAGTAAAAGTTAAAGTTCCCCCTCTCCTACCCACTGGTTACCTGTTCTTAGCACCACCTGGCGCACTATCCAAAATACAGGGGGTGGTCCGCCCAGGTCTTACCTAGTGTGCGTAGACATAGTAAATACTACGGGTATATGTACGCCCACAGGCCTCTTGCCTAAACACTCCCAAGGTGCCTTGCCCTTCCCCCCCTGGGAACAAATGAAACAGAATGTCACCAAACTCAGTGAACAATTTAAATAAACAAAAAACCACTAAGTCCTATGGCATACACATACCTCTGCAGGAGCGGCTACAAACCACTAAGTCCTACAGCATACACATACCTCTGCAGGAGCGGCTACAAAACACTAAGTCCTACGGCATACACATACCTCTGCAGGAGCGGCTACAAACCACTAAGTCCTACAGCATACACATACCTCTGCAGGAGCGGCTACAAAACACTAAGTCCTACAGCATACACATACCTCTGCAGGAGCGGCTACAAACCACTAAGTCCTACAGCATACACATACCTCTGCAGGAGCGGCTACAAAACACTAAGTCCTACGGCATACACATACCTCTGCAGGAGCGACTACAAAACACTAAGTCCTACAGCATACACATACCTCTGCAGGAGCGGCTACAAAACACTAAGTCCTACGGCATACACATACCTCTGCAGGAGCGGCTACAAAACACTAAGTCCTATGGCATACACATACCTCTGCAGGAGCGGCTACAAAATACTTTACAACACTTTCTGACCAACAACCAACACAGCACATACAAAGAAGCTCTCTCTCCTAACACAGGAACACTGGCTTTTCAAGCTGCAGAAGGAGTCGGTAATTGCAGACAGCTGTATCCCCTGACGAGAGGGCGGGGTCAGAGCTCCAATTAGTGATGGGCCGACCAATGAGGTACTTTGGAATCCAGGAAGCCATTTCCTGAAATACACACACATACAAACCCACAACACATAAACTGGGGAACATAACAACCTCGTATTGGCCACAGGCACACTGACAACTAGCTGGCCTGTGATTTGGAAGAATACCCCTACTCACACACACACCTGTTCAAATAGCTCTGCTCCTTCACACACCTTCCATGTTAGTCCAAGGGGCTGGGTTTGATAGGCTGATAGCACTTTATACAGTACATACGGCTGGCGTAAACCCTCTACATTTTCTCCATCTTCCATATCTAGCTTTTCACTCCCCTCCACCTTAACAATAGGCCTTTTGTCTGTCGCCTAATTACCAGGCTGTGAAGCTAACGCAGGCTGGCATACAGAACCCTGTCTTTATAATCTGTTTGATTTTATATTCAGACCCACAACAACAATCACTGGCAAACGACTTCAAAAGACGGTGAGGGAAATAAAGCGTGCGGTGCATACGAATAAAGATAGATGATTATGTTGTAGCGAGCAGGGCAATTGCTGGAGATCAATTTCTAGTGATTTAATTTGGAGGGAAATGTGGCGTTGTGGCGTGGCGCTGGAATGTGTTTGGCCTACCAGAGGAAGGGAGTTGTACTCGAGGCGAGGTGAAAGCTGCTGAACTGTTACTTTAGGGCCTAATGCAATCACAGCTTAGTACAGAGATTTCTAGCTCCACACAATAATATAGGCTCTAATGTCTGGACTCAGTGTGATTTCTAATGTCTGGACTAGGTATGATTTCTAATGTCTGGACTCAGTGTGATTTCTAATGTCTGGACTGAAGAATAGAATTGACGCAATGCGAGAAAGCGAGAGGCTGAGGGGGAGAGAAAGAGAGAGGGGGGAGAAAGAGAGGAAGAGAGGGGAGGTAGAGAAAGAGAGGGAGAGAGAGGGGGGGTAGAGAAAAAGCGGGGGAGACAGGGGGGAGTAAGATGCACAGAGGAGGAAAGTGGTTGAACAGATAGAGATTGAGATAGAGAGATAGACAAATACTATTTATAGACTCCCTTTTTCGCAGAGATGAAACAAGCAATTTTTAGAGCATTACAGTCGGGATTATTTTGATGTATTTTCTTTCCCGTGCCCTGTTGATTTCTTACCGGCAGTAAGTAAGCTCCTTTGTGGCCATACTCCCTGCTCCCAGCCTGTAAGCACCTTCTTATGTAAACTGGGGCCGGAAGACCCCGCTGATTTGGAGGTCTTGAGCTGTGGCATGTTGCTGACCCACACAGGTCCTGTCTGGGAAAAGCCTGGCGTCTCAGAATGAATGGCATGGAGTATAACAACAGGACATACAAGGGTTTCAGACGAGGGCAATGCCTTCTGCCAAAACACTGACGTTAAACTGCACCGCACTCAGTTGAAGTGGGAAAAGAAGTTCACTTTCGTTTTGTGGCTACCTTATCCTGCAAGCCTATTGGTTGATAAGCGTGTTTCTTATTAGTGCAGTCATGAACAGATTCCTGTCCACTCCACCTGGAGGGCAGTGCTCTAAGAACGTTTTACAGCTTTTTCATTCTATTTTTTATTTAAAAATAATCTTATTGAATAATTTCATATATTTCATGTGATAAAGCCACACAGAGGGCCATAGATAATTACAAACACCTGTGATAATAAGAAGTAGCCCACTAAGAATGGGGTAGTTTGCTGGTTAACTTTGAAAGTTTCCAGTAATATACCCTCCATGTGCAACCCTAGACACTCCACACACCCTCTCTCCCATCCACACCCTGTATATTCTTTCCTTAGAAAGATTGCTTAACAAAAACACTAAAAATCCTCAAGTCTTGAACAACAAGAAAAAAGCAAAAGAAAGAAAGGAAAGAGAGAGAGAAGTGTAAGGCTGTGTCAATGTCTGGTTTCTAAGAATCAACACACACACAGGCACAGGGGAAAGAGCTTAACCTTTGTGAAGCAGCTGTAGAAAGCTGTAGTGATGCCGAGCTAGCGTTAGCTTGGCTCTCTCAAAGCGCCTTACCTTCTTATTCCTCCCTGTTATCTAGGCCAGGCCTCTGAAATACACACCAGGCTCACAGATAAATCTGTCTGACTGTCGCCCGATGTGTTTATGCTGTTTTATTTTGTTTTCACGATGGGTTTATTTTCCTGACGTGTGGGAGGGAGGTGAGCTTCTCCTATATATTGCTATAAAACCCTCTTAGCATGTCTTATTTGAGAGTTGGGTGTTTTTCCTCTCTGTCCCATATTTCTTGTCCAGATTTGAACTGGTACCTTAAACACACTCAGATAGCAAAGGCTAGGGACCAGAGGAGGCTGTTGGGAGAAGCTATAGGAGGACGGGCTCATTGTAATGGCTGGAACAGAATCAATGGAACGGTACCAAACGAATGGAAACAAGTTGTTAGACTCCATTCCATTGATAGAATTTCAGCCATTACAAACAGTTGGGCCGTTAAAAAACAAACAACTAAAAAACATCATGGGAACTGAAGGATGCTTTTAAGTGTGGCTGGCTGAATCCTGCTCCAGGCTGAGGGGTGTCTTTCTGCAGGCGTCTGGTCTGTATAGGATCCCTCACATCTCTGGCAGGCCCTTTGTAGTGCATCCATACGCTCTCTATACATCAACCTGGACTGTCAACTCTTATGTAGAGGACAGGAGCCGGTGCTTTTAGCCACACTGGGTTGAGTTTTCATAGCTTTTACCACCATTTTCACTTCCTCTCATCATTCAGGATCTAGACAGGTCTTTCATCTTTAACACTGCGCCACTTTTCTACCCCCATACCTCTCTCATTCATACACACAAGTACAGGTGGATAAAACACTATAGTGGCTAAAACGCTATAGTCTTGCATTGCAGTTTAGAGAATGTCGTGTTGACTAGGGGTGTAACGTACACATATCCGTACCAAAACATTCGGTAAGGGGATCTCGGTTCCGTCCGTACTGTGAATCCGAATGAATACATAAACAAATAATATTTACAAATGAAAAACCCGAGGCCTATAAGACATGCATACTGCGTTGTAGGCCTATACCTCTTGAGTAAATCTGAGTTTAAATGTTTTTCTTCAGGCTATTCAATTATAACTAGAGTCAAAATTCTAATCTTAACTAGCGCATTTCAAACTGTCATTTTGTGAGGCGCAGCCCGGAACTAGTTTTGTACCATGGCGAATGGTGGGGTGGATAAACCAGGAGCATTGTCCATCATCGTTTAAATCTCCAGTTTGGGAACATTTTGGCTTCCCAGTAGATTACGACAGCGATGGACAGTTGTGGATAAAACATTAACAGTATGTCGCCACGGTCAACGAGAATAGCCTATGCAGCTGCCAACACCTCAAATATGTTGACACATTTACACCGACATCACCCTAGTATATCGGAGTCAGACGGAAACGCAAATAAACAACAACACAACATCGTCTCCGCTCTGCATTCAAGCAGACATTGGCAGCTGATTTTGACCAGGCCCAAGAAATTACAATAACTATGTTTATTTGTTTTTACAGTCTTTGATTTATAGCCGCAGGTACGCTCCCATTCTCGTGGGTTGAGAATAGCGGGTTTCAGTAGGGGTTTCAGCACCTCGTGAATGTGCTCGAGCCACATTGTGAACTTCCCTCTTCCACCCATTTCAGTAAACAGCTAATACCTGCTCTATAGGAAGCCAGTGACTGGGCCAGTGCACCCCGTGTTGCGCTAACAGCCCATCACATTACCCAGAGTGGGAGATGTACGATGCTACAGCCACGCGTCTGCCACTGGAGGAGGCAATGTCATGGTGTGTTTAAAACCAGGTCGGGAGTAGGAATTAACCACACACGACTGGGAAAAAACAGGTCGGGAGTAGGAATTAACCACACACGACTGGGAAAAACCAGGTCGGGAGTAGGAATTAACCACACACGACTGGGAAAAACCAGGTCGGGAGTAGGGATTTACCACACACGACTGGGAAAAACCAGGTCGGGAGTAGGAATTAACCACACACGACTGGGAAAAACCAGGTCGGGAGTAGGAATTAACCACACACGACTGGGAAAAACCAGGTCGGGAGTAGGGATTTACCACACACGACTGGGAAAAACCAGGTCGGGAGTAGGGATTTACCACACACGACTGGGAAAAACCAGGTCGGGAGTAGGAATTAACCACACACGACTGGGAAAAACCAGGTCGGGAGTAGGAATTTACCACACACGACTGGGAAAAACCAGGTCGGGAGTAGGAATTAACCACACATGACTGGGAAAAACCAGGTCGGGAGTAGGAATTAACCACACACGACTGGGAAAAACCAGGTCGGGAGTAGGAATTAACCACACACGACTGGGAAAAACCAGGTCGGGAGTAGGAATTAACCACACACGACTGGGAAAAACCAGGTCGGGAGTAGGAATTTACCACACACGACTGGGAAAAACCAGGTCGGGAGTAGGAATTTACCACACACGACTGGGAAAAACCAGGTCGGGAGTAGGAATTTACCACACACGACTGGGAAAAACCAGGTCGGGAGTAGGAATTTACCACACACGACTGGGAAAAACCAGGTCGGGAGTAGGAATTTACCACACACGACTGGGAAAAACCAGGTCGGGAGTAGGAATTTACCACACACGACTGGGAAAAACCAGGTCGGGAGTAGGAATTTACCACACACGACTGGGAAAAACCAGGTCGGGAGTAGGAATTTACCACACACGACTGGGAAAAACCAGGTCGGGAGTAGGGATTAACCACACACGACTGGGAAAAACCAGGTCGGGAGTAGGAATTTACCACACACGACTGGGAAAACCAGGTCGGGAGTAGGAATTTACCACACACGACTGGGAAAAACCAGGTCGGGAGTAGGAATTTACCACACACGACTGGGAAAAACCAGGTCGGGAGTAGGGATTTACCACACACGACTGGGAAAAACCAGGTCGGGAGTAGGGATTTACCACACACGACTGGGAAAAACCAGGTCGGGAGTAAGGATTTACCACACACGACTGGGAAAAACCAGGTCGGGAGTAGGAATTTACCACACACGACTGGGAAAAACCAGGTCGGGAGTAGGAATTTACCACACACGACTGTGAAAAACCAGGTCGGGAGTAGGAATTAACCACACACGACTGGGAAAAACCAGGTCGGGAGTAGGGATTTACCACACACGACTGGGAAAAACCAGGTCGGGAGTAGGGATTTACCACACACGACTGGGAAAAACCAGGTCGGGAGTAGGGATTTACCACACACGACTGGGAAAAACCCACTTGAACAGCCCTCAATAACTGGTAGTTTATGGTTGACACGGCTTGTTGGCCATTAACCAATCAGTGTTTTTTCAAAGTGTTCAAACCACATGAATGCATCCAATTGGTATTTACGACTTCACTGGTAAATTCCCACCTCCCACATGGTTACAAACACAGCATCAGAGTGGAAACTTGAGAGGCCCAACATACTGTAACAATCTGGTCACAACAGGCAATGCAAGGAACATTGTGAATGTGGTACATTGTGAAGGGCATTTAATTTTCCTGCTGTACCAAAACGAACTGAACCGTGACCATACGTACCAAACTGTGGGTTTGGTGAACCGTTACAGTCCTAATGTTGACTAAATATAACTAGTTTATACCTGCACACTCTATTGTACACACCAAAAATATGTCTTTGAATTTATCCAACAGGGATATTGGAAGGTGTCCTGATATGAGTGATAGAGTGTCTTAGAGGGTCTGTTCCATGTCCTGCCAGGTGGAAAAACCCAGCACTCTGTTGCTCCTTCAGGACCAGATTCTTCCACTTCAAACGTTACATTCGAGTGTCCCTATCTCCTTCCACCACACCAGGAAGTCCTAGGGCTCCTGGGATATAGTCCTGGGATATAGTCCTATCCGGACTATAGAAAGGCCGATCGCGCTCCCTCCTCCTCCTCGACCAGTTGATTCTTCATTGGGGAAAGGTTCTGCACTTTTCCTACCACATTGGACTTATTATCTACGTATCTTATGGCCTTCTCTTCTCTCTTCTGATCCCAGCTCATCTGATTTCTCCCTTGTTTCAGAGAGTTGATGTTGTTGCCTCTCACTTCTGTTTTCTACATGGTTGATCTTATGCTTACTCTGATGTAAAGCTAAAGTTACCTTGTCTATAGATTGTCTTTAGCCTGTCTCACAGATTTGTCCTCTGTGGTTTCTTCCCTCCTCACAAGTCAAACAGATGAGCTTATTGTCCATCTCACAGAAGAGCTTCAGAGTTTCTCCACGATCATCTACTCCTTTTCCCCCCTCTCTTGTCACACTATGTCCCTCCATTCTCAGCTAGTCTGCCAGTCTGTTGGTCTGGAAGTTTCTGTCTGTGACTGGAGTTCAGCGCTCATTGCCGTGTTGGGGTCTAGCATTCAGGCTTTGTTGGAGGCATCTCTTGCAGAATGTGTGCTGACAGCTGAGAGACGCAGGCTTAGTGAGGATTCTGTGCAGATTATCTGTGTTTGTCTTATTTTTGTCTTATTTTTCTTTGTTGTCGACGTGAGAACCAGGTTTGACCGTGAACCAAATTTAACATTGAACTAAGTGCCACTCACAAACACACACACACACTCACAAACACACTCACAAACACACAATCTCACACACACACACACACACACACACACACACACACACACACACACACACACACACTCTCGCTCTTTCCAGTTAACCCCTCTGCACTCATATTAAATGATCCTGGGAGAAAGCAAGGCAATTTAGAAACGCTAAGATCTAAAGAATAGAATTGGCATGTGATGATGGTATTATTTCTTCACCCTTACATGTGATGATGGTTTTATTTCTTCACCCTTACATGTGATGATGGTTTTATTTCTTCACCCTTACATGTGATGATAGTTTTATTTCTTCACCCTTACATGTGATGATGGTTTTATTTCTTCACCCTTACATGTGATGATAGTTTTATTTCTTCACCCTTACATGTGATGACGGTTTTATTTCTTCACCCTTACATGTGATGATAGTTTTATTTCTTCACCCTTACATGTGATGATAGTTTTATTTCTTCACCCTTACAGGTGATGATGGTTTTATTTCTTCACCCTTACACGTGATGATACATAATCAACTGTAGTGTAGGAGCTTCAGTTTTAATGAAGTCAAAGGTCATGGCAGATCATTGTTACACTTCGTTTGTCTCAGTACTGACAGGGATCATGATACAACTGACAATTATAATAACGATCCTCAGCAATTATTATAATATGAAATATGATGCGGTATTGGTAGTGATAATGTGATTGAAACCTTATCAGAAACTATAGTGGTGGCATTGATTTATTGAATCGCAAATTAGAGATTGTTGTGGCATGTAGAATAAATATAATTGGTTGATTTATTGTAGCTTTATTTAACCAGGATATTCAGTTATGAACAAATTCTTATTTCCAATGACAGCCGGGCAAATTGAGTAACAAGTCATGCATTTTCTTTTTTTATTAATTAAACTAAGGATACCAGAATAGTAAATGTGACGGCCCATCCTGATGGAGGTTTATGTCGAAAAATGCTTGTTTTTACAGATGAGAAAACTTCAGATTCAGCTCTAACACTGTGATTGGAAGAAACATGAGAAAGTTGATAAATGTGTTATCTCACTTAGGAGACAGTGAGTGTTAGAGATGTCTTCTTTGTTCATTCAGCATCAGTCACACCCTCTTAAGCCATAGACCCCCCCCCTCTCCTTTAATAATGAACCTTCATTTAAAAAAGTCAAATCAGTAGTTCTGATTAGTCATTTTCAGTAGGAGTTTAATAGTGTTTCATATATTTGAGGATTTGTCATTTTAACCCACCTTAGCAGGCGTTGTTGAGCACAGTGCTCAGTCCTCTAGCAGTAACTGGTGGTAGTAATGGGTTTTATCATTATTGAATGTCAATTTCCCCGACGGTTTTGATATCCGTTCATCATGATCCATTACACCTCATATCACAAACTGCTTAATACTCATTTAAAATGTACTTGTCTTTCTTCAAAGATGCATACAACATTGTGTAAAAGTATCATAACATCTAAACATTTTGAATTACCCACAATCCTCTAAAAACATGACAACTGGTGTGACCAGGAAACATAGAAACTTGAACATTGAACTATTGAAATAATACCAAGCTATAGTGGCACTGCTTTCTTGATGTCTATGGAGCATTGTGGTATGCAGTAATCAGCTATTTATTGTTTTTGCAACGGCAATTCTTGCCTTTTGGTTTTGAGGATCTTTTCCATGGCCTTCAAGTCAATGAAACGCTGCATGATATCTTCCCCTTTCTCAGACAGACAATTCTTCTGCACGCTGCACATTTCAGGGTGCCTATCCTGATTAATCTTCTGGCCCGTCTCCATCCACCACACCAGGAATTCCCCATGCTCAGCCATATCCAGCCCAGTCTGCAGAGAGGCTGCTTGTGCTCTCGCCTCAGCCCCTTGTTTCTCAATCAGTGTAAGGTTCTTCCCCTCCATGTCACCCTGTGTTTCCACATATTTGATGGCCTCTAGCTCTCTCACTCTCAACTCCTCCCCGAGCTCCCCAAAACGGGCCCTGAAGCCGGCTTTCAGCTGACCAGGGATCTTCTTTGCTTCAGATATTTCCATTTTTGGCTTCTCACTTAAGGTGTTAGCATCTTCAATGTTACACTTGATCCCAAGTAAAGCTGACTCTACCTTTGTCTTCAGATCTTCTTGAGCCTCTCTCACAGGTTTTAATGTGTGTCCTCTGTGGTCTCTTCCCTCCTTACAGACCAGACAGATCAGCTGTCTGTCAGTCTCACAGAACAGCTTCAGAATTTCACTGTGTTCACGGCACAGTCATACTTTTATTTTCTCCTCACTTTTCTTCCTTCCATGCTATTGGTGGCTCATCCAGCCTCAGCTGATCCTCCATGTTCCTTATCAGTCTGTTGGAAGTTTGGAAGTCTAGATGCTTCTTTGACCGGCCAGTCCTCCTCTCTCCCTCATCTTCTTTGCTGGTCCGACTCTCTCTGACCATTTCGATCATCCAGTTTCAGCTGGTCTTCCATGTTCCCAATCAGTGTGCTGATCTGGAAGTTTGCTCCCCGGACCGGCAGGTGTGCCTCTCTGCTCCCTCTTCCCTGCTGCATTTTCATATTGTACACCTCTTTCTCCTCGAGTTTCAGTTGGTCCGCCATATTCTTGATCAGCCTGTTAATCTGAAAGGTTGTTTCCTTGAGCTGAGCTCTGCACTCAGGACAGGGTATGTGATCGGCCTTAAGGCTCCTCTGGAGGAATCTCTTGGAGAAGGTGTGCTGGCAGCTGAGAGACACAGGCTCAGTGTAGATGTCTGCAGATGGAACAGCGAAGGTGATCCAACACAGTTGGGAAAGCTGTAGCCATACTGTAGATGTGTACTGTGTGTGTAAGACCTCACGGTGTGAGAGATGGTAAGACAGGCTGTTCTCAAAGCTTTATTAACCTGGTTTAACTCTATCAAGTGGTAATGGGAATTCCCAGCATCAGGAAACAAGACACACAACATTCTTTGTCAACATGAAGTGTCGCCAAGTGTTAGCAAGGAAACTGTGTTAGCAAGGAAAAAGTCAAAGTATTGAATTTCACACATACAGTGTACACACACATGTGCGCGTTTGGGGAAGGCCCTTTCCTGTTTCAGCATGACAATGCTGCTGTGCACAACGCGAGGTCCATACAGAAATGGTTTGTTGACATCGATGTGGAAGAACCCCATCGAACACCTTTGGGATGAATTGGAACGCCGACTGTGAGCCGGGCCTAATTGCCTAACTTCAGTGCCCAACCTCACTAACGAACTTTTTATTTTTACATTTTATTTCACCTTTATTTAACTAGGCAAGTCAGTTAAGAACAAATTCTTATTTACAATGACGGCCTACCAAAAGGCAAAAAGCCTCCTGTGGGGACGGGGTCCCCACAGGACAATAGGACAATAGGACAAAACACACATCACAACAAGAGAGACAACACAACACTACATAAAGAAAGACATAAGACAACAACATAACAAGGCAGCAACACATGACAACACAGCATGGTAGCAACACAACATAACAACAACATGGTAGCAGCACAGCATGGCAGCAGCACAAAACATGGTACAAATATTATTGGGCACAGACAACAGCACAAAGGGCAAGAAGGTAGATACAACAATACATCACACAAAGCAGCCACAACTGTCAGTAAGAGTGTCCATGATTGAGTCTTTGAATGAAGAGATTGAGATAAAACTGTCCAGTTTGAATGTTTGTTGCAGCTCGTTCCAGTCGCTGGCTGCAGCGAACTGAAAAGAGGAGCGACCCAGAAATGTGTGTGCTTTGGGGACCTTTAACAGAATGTGACTGGCAGAACGGGTGTTGTATGTGGAGGATGAGGGCAGCAGTAGATATCTCAGATAGGGGGGAGTGAGGCCTAAGAGAGTTTTTATAAATATGCATCAACCAGTGGGTCTTGCGACAGGTATACAGAATTGACCAGTTTAAAGAGGAGTATAGAGTGCAGTGATGTGTCCTATAAGGAGCATTGGTGGCAAATCTGATGGCCGAATGGTAAAGAACATCTAGCCACTCGAGAGCACCCTTACCTGCCGATCTATAAATGATGTCTCCGTAATCTTGCATGGGTAGGATGGTCATCTGAATCAGGGTTAGTTTGGCAGCTGGGGTGAAAGAGGAGCGATTACGATAGAGGAAACCAAGTCTAGATTTAACTTTAGCCTGCAGCTTTGATATGTGCTGAGAAGGACAGTGCACCGTCTAGCCATACTCGCAAGTACTTGCATGAGGTGACTACCTCAAACTCTAAACCCTCAGAGGTAGTAATCACACCTGTGGGGAGAGGGGCATTCTTCTTACCAAACCACATGACCTTTGTTTTGGATGTGTTCAGAACAAGGATAAGGGCAGAGAAAGCTTGTTGGACACTAAGAAAGCTTTGTTGTAGAGCATTTAACACAAAATACGGGGAGGGGCCAGCTTAGTATAAGACTATCATCTGCATATAAATGGATGAGAGAGCTTCCTACTGCCTGAGCTATGTTGTTGATGTCAATTGAGAAGAGTGTGGGGCCTAGGATCGAGCCTTGGGGTACTCCCTTGGTGACAGGCAGTGGCTGAGAAAGCAGATTTTCTGACTTTATACACTGTGCTCTTTGAGAAAGGTAGTTAGCAAACCAGGCCAAAGACCCCTCAGAGACACCAATACTCCTTAGCCGGCCCACAAGAATGGAATTATCAACCGTATCAAAAGCTTTGGCCAAGTCATAAAAATAGCAGCATAATATTGCTTAGAATCAAGGGCAATGGTGACATCATTGAGGACCTTTATGGTTGCAGTGACATATCCATAACCTGAGCAGAAACCAGATTGCATACCAGAGAGAATAGTATAGACATCAAGAAAGCCAGTCAGATGATTATTGACAAGTTTTTCCAACACTTTTGATAAACAGGGCAAAATAAAAATAGGCCTATAACAGTTAGGATCAGCTTGATCTCCCCCTTTAAATAAAGGACGAACCGTGGCTGCCTTCCAAGCAATGGGAACCTCTCCAGAAAGGAGAGACAGGTTAAAAAGGTTGGAGATAGGCTTGGCAATGATAGGAGCAGCAAGAAGAAAGGGTCTAAACCTTCTGACCCAGATGGGTTTTTGAGGTCAAGTTTAAGGAGCTCCTTTAGCACCTCGGACTCAGTGACTGCCTGCAGGGAGAAACTTTGTAGCTGAATGGAAGCAAGTTCGCGCAGAAGCTTCCAAAATCTATGGAAAACCTTCCCAGAAGAGTGGAGGCTGTTATAGCAGCAAAGGGGGGACCAAATCCATATTAATGCCCATGATTTTGGAATAAGATGTTCGACAAGCAAGTGTCCACATACTTTTGGTCATGTAGTCTATCTCCTAATAACTTGTCACACGAAGGCTCTAGCTCAATGACTGTAGCCTGCTGCCAGTTTGATGACTTGTGATTGGCTGACAAAAAAAACAAGCTACTCGCGCAGCAGCAGCATAAATTATACAATGCATTGTGAAATCCGTGAATTATTATAATATATTTTTTTAAGGAAAACTGATAGGAAAGTCTGTTTAAATGTTAAGAAAATGTTTGTCTCATCCATAACTCACACACACACACACACACACACACACACACACACACACACACACACACACACACACACACACACACACACACACACACAAACGCTCTCAACACACTCTTAAATTCCTCTCCATTCCTCCTCCTCAATTCTTTATATCTGATTTATGGATTCTATCGCTTTCTATCGCTCTAACTTTCTTCCCCCACTGATCAGAACGCAGCCAGAGACCATCCATTTCCTGTCTCTCTCCCCTCCACTTCCTGCCATGGGGACCAGCCTGTGATGCGTTCAGAGTATGCCAGCTCTTTGAGACGCTGTCACAGTGGTGAGATTAGATTAGCACCCACCACCACAAGCCTAATAGTCCCTTTGTTTACATCACATCTCAAGATGGTGGACAGATCCTTCCATCTGTTAATGGCCCTGCCTCATCTTATCTTAAATGAGCTGCCGGAGACACATAAAGGATAGTGGGTCACAGGGCGTTTGGAGGGCGAAAGATATCACCCACGCTGATTAGTGGAATCTAAAACAGAATGAGATGAGCTGAGCAAAGCGGCCATCATTGCCTGCTTCAGCCCTCCAACAAAGCTTATCAACACCTATAATCAACATTATTTAGGTAATGGGGTGCCATTTCAGATGCAGCACTAGGCTAACAGAGACAGGGTAATCACACCATACCAGGTTTCCCTTCATTGTTAGTGTAGTGATGTAGCTATACATTACATGGTCTCCTTCCCTGTGATGCTGAGAAGGCATTGTGAGGGGTAAATGGAGTGTGGAAATTGAACAACTTGGAGGTTCCTGACCTTCATCCGTTTTCTTGTGGTCCTCTGTTGCTTTGTTGTCACGGCGACATGGCGGATCCCTGAGAGGCGTTCCGGGGGCTCTGAAAACATCCCAGGTCAGCCGAGTCAATCAGTAATCATGGTGGCCCTTGGAGCGTGTCATTGGGAGAATGTCAGTGGCTCCGAGAGGAGCGCCCGGCTCCTAGAGCTTCCTGTCTTCTCTCAGGTGATCTTGGGAGGGACCTGTCCTATAGGATAATTCATAGAAATCACAGCAGGAATGGGGAAAAATAACACCCGTTCTGCTTGGGCTGAGACAGGGCTGTCTGTGTGTGTGTGTGTGTGTGTGTGTGTGTGTGGGGGGGGGTTTGTGTGTGTGTGTGTGTGTGTGTGTGTGTGTGTGTGTGTGTGTGTGTGTGTGTGTGTGTGTGTGTGTGTGTGTGTGTGTGCGTTCGTGCATTTCTCGTTTGTGGATATACTGTATGTATTATGCTCATGGCCTCACACCCTTTACAGTGCGGTAAAGGTCTTCTATATGGATGGCGTTCTCATGCCGCGTCTCAGCTGGCGCACGATTTAAATATGTACGTGTGTTTCTCTGTGTGTCAGCAGCTCTGTCCACGTTCGAGGGAGAATGTGTGTGTATGCATAATTATTTTCATTTGTGTGTGTGTGTGTGTGTGTGTGTTGTTTGTTTGTGTGTGTGTGTATGTGTGTGTGCGTGTGTATGTATTTATGCATGTATGCATGTGTGTGTTTGTCACATCTTCGTGTGGCACTGGGGATCTTGATGCATAAGTCATAATCAGCAAATCCTTGAGGCAGATGTGGACAAATGCCCAGATTACTGTCACACACACACACACACACACACACACACACACACACACACACACACACACACACACACACACACCACACACACACACACACACACACACATGAGGGTATAGGGATGGAGGTAGAGAGGGGGCCTCCCTGCGAGAGACATGCCCTGGTATCAGGCTGTGTAGCGTGTGTGTGTGTGTGTGTGTGTGTGTGTGTGTGTGTGTGTGTGTGTGTGTGTGTGTGTGTGTGTGTGTGTGTGTGTGTGTGTGTGTGTGTGTGTGTGTGTGTGTGTGTGTGTGTGTGTGTGTGTGTGTGTGTGTGTGCAGGGATGTAGGTGTTATTTGTTACAGCTGTCGGGGAAAATATCTCTTCCTCCTCGTGTCCCATGATGATGTAGATTAATTTCTTCACACAGAAGACGCTTTTGAGACTTTTATTAATTTCCCCATTATGTTCCTCTCGTGCATTGTGTGTCTGTGACTTCTCTTAGATGATGTCAGGCAGTAACATGTTGGAACATAATATGGAAGTTCAGAGTGTTTGAAAAAGTACCCAATTGTCATACTCAAGTAAAAGTATAGATACCTTAATAATAGAAAGTTACTCAAGAAAAAGTGAAAGTCAGCCAGTATTTATTCTTACATATCAAAAGTAAAAGTATAAATCACTTCAAATTCCTTATAGCAAAGCAGACGGCAGGAACACACTCCAACACTCAGACATCATTTACAAAAGGTGCATTTGAGTTTAGTGAGTCCGCCAGATCAGAGGCAGCTGAGATGACCACGTGTTCTTTTGATAAGTCCGTGGATTGGACCATTTTCCTGTCCTGCTAAACATTTAAAATGTAACCACTACTTCTGGGTGTCAGGTAAAATGTGTGGAGTAAAAAGTACATTACTTTATTTAGGAATGTCGTGTTGTAAAAGTAAAAGTAGTCAAAAATATAAAACGTAAAGTACAGATACCCCCCCAAAACTACTTAAGTAGTACTTTAAAGTATTTTTACTTAAGTACTTTACACCACTGGAAATTCCTAATGATGTGAGTGCTGAAAGGTGAAGGCCTGATTGTCCCGCTCCTACACTTTGTGCTTCACCACACTATGTTCCTGTTGTGTTATGAGACCCTACGATGAGACACTATGGGGTCATCAGGGATTTGAACCCCCAGTCTGGCCATCCAAGGTGTAGTAGTACATCAACAACAGGTTACTAGCCTCTAGTTTCCCAAACCAGACTGGGCTAGGCCGTAGCAATCCTCACACTTCACTACAGTCATTCTGACTTGTGCTATTGTAACCTACATTACATGCAGTCACTGTAGTGAACATGTTTAGGCTAAAAAAAATTGGCTAACTAGCCTCTCCCCAGCCAGGCTAGGCCCCTAGCGATCCGCCTCAGACTGCAGTGATTCTGACTAACGCGCCTCTAACCTACATTTTAGTTTAGTGTCGTAACAAAGGCACAACGCTGATTAAACCAAAGCCTACAAATGAAGAAGAGAACAGGACAGTTACAGGCTTACTCTGCCATTTGTTAGTCCTAGTGTGTGTTATTCATCAGGCTAACAGAGTGGGACATTACTCTCTCTCTCTCTCGCAAGAGGCGAGTGCTTTCTCTTGTTCAGGGTTCTCCCTGTCGAGAAGAAAGAGCTTTAGCTCTCCCTGTGACAGGCTCAAGTGCTCCAATTTTCCCCTGCCTGCTCCGCTCCGCTCTGAAAGAGTGACTGGAGAATGGTTTATATGGGTTAGGAGGCTGGCCATCTAACAACAGCCTGACTGGCTGCACTCTCTGGGCACTGAGACAAATGGACAGATTTAGGGAGGTATTTGTAAAGAGAGTCTAGTTAGCCTGTATGAACTGAAGCTTGCCACCAACCACTTTGTAGTTGGTTTATTAGATAGTGGACCTGATTGTAAAACCTGACCTTGAGTTTTCCTTTTGTTTGTTCAAATCCAGACTCACTTAGCTTGAGTTGTCTGTATGACTTACCATACTAATCTGACCTCTCTCTCCCTCTCCCTCGCTCTCTCTCTCTCTGAGCAGCGAAGAAGACGTGTGCCACCACAGACTTTGCTTGTAAGAACGGCCAGTGTATTCCCCAGCGGTGGCGTTGTGACGGCGAGCCGGAGTGTGCTGATGCATCAGACGAGGCCGATGCTACATGCAGTAAGTTTCTTACACTCTCTTACGCTCAGTAAGTTTCATACACTCAGTAAGTTTCTTACACTCTCTTACGCTCAGTAAGTTTCATACACTCAGTAAGTTTCTTACACTCAGTAAGTTTCATAAACTCAGTAAGTTTCATGAACTCAGTAAGTTTCTTACACTCAGTAAGTTTCATGAACTCAGTAAGTTTCTTACACTCAGTAAGTTTCATGAACTCAGTAAGTTTCTTACACTCTCTTACGCTCAGTAAGTTTCATACACTCAGTAAGTTTCTTACACTCAGTAAGTTTCTTACACTCTCTTACGCTCAGTAAGTTTCATACACTCAGTAAGTTTCTTACACTCAGTAAGTTTCTTACACTCTCTTACGCTCAGTAAGTCTCTTACGCTCAGTAAGTTTCATACACTCAGTAAGTTTCTTACACTCTCTTACACTCAGTAAGTTTCTTACACTCAGTAAGTTTCATACACTCAGTAAGTTTCTTACTCTTTCTTACACCCGGTAAGTCTCTTACACTCAGTACGTTTCTTATACTCTCTTACACTTGGTAAGTTTCTTACACTCAGTAAGTTTCATATGCTCTCTTACACTTCAGTAAGTTTCATGAACTCAGTAAGTTTCTTACACTCAGTAAGTTTCTTACACTCAGTAAGTTTCTTACACTCAGTAAGTTTCATACACTCAGTAAGTTTCATACTCTGTAAGTTTCATACACTCAGTAAGTTTCTTACACTCAGTAAGTTTCATAAACTCATTAAGTGTATTATGCTCTGTAAGTTTCATAAACTCAGTAAGTTTCATAAACTCAGTAAGTTGCATACACTCAGTAAGTTTCATAAACTCAGTAAGTTTCATAAACTCAGTAAGTTTCATAAACTCAGTAAGTTTCATACACTCAGTAAGTTTCATAAACTCAGTAAGTTTCTTATGCTCTGTAAGTTTCATAAACTCTGTAAGTTTCATACACTCAGTAAGTTTCATACACTCTGTAATCTCATACACTCAGTAAGTTTCATAAACTCAGTAAGTTTCTTATGCTCAATAGTTTATTACACTCAGAAAAGTCTCTTACACTCAGTAAGTTTCATACACTCTCTTACACTAGGATTGTGTCCGAACAAAAGAACACAATAAGCCTTGAAGACATATCAATGCCACACACCTGCTCGCCTCACACACACATTCTCAGACACATACCACACGCACAGCTTGACATCCAACAGAACATTGCCTCCAGCTCAGAGGTGAATGAGGAAGCTGCGAGTTGGACAACCTTAACCAGCCAGCCAGAGCAGTGAGCCTCAACTGCATTGTGGGCAACTGATTCAGCCCCATCTCATCTGAGCCGCTGCACCTCTAATTCCTTGTTTCTAAAAATGAACGTGTTTCCTTTTTTTACCTCTGTCTTTCCTCTTACTCACTTAGTAGCCTTAGGGCTGTGTGTGTGTGTGTGTGTGTGTGTGTGTGTGTGTGTGTGTGTGTGTGTGTGTGTGTGTGTGTGTGTGTGTGTGTGTGTGTGTGTGTGTGTGTGTGTGTGTGTGTGTGTGTGTGTGTGTGTGTGTGTGTGTGTGTGTGTGTGTGCGTGTGTGTGTGTACCCGCATGGGTGTGTGGAGAGAGATGGCACATCACAGCAGTGCTTTGCGGTGCTGATTGGAGTCTGACCTAGAATGATAACTTTCCTTGGGGTTGTTCCAGGTGCAAACACACATACAGTGGGGAGAACAAGTATTTGATACACTGACAATTTTGCAGGTTTTCCTACTTACAAAGCATGTAGAGGTCTGTAATTTTTATCATAGGTACACTTCAACTATGAGAGAAGGAATCTAAAACAAAAATCCAGAAAATCACATTGTATGATTTTTAAGTAATTAATTTGCATTTTATTGCATGACATAAGTATTTGATACATCAGAAAAGCAGAACTGAATATTTGGTACAGAAACCTTAGTTTGCAATTACAGAGATCATACGTTTCCTGTAGTTCTTGACCAGGTTTGCACACACTGCAGCAGGGATTTTGGTCCACTCCTCCATACAGACCTTCTCCAGATCCTTCAGGTTTCGGGGCTGTCGCTGGGCAATACGGACTTTCGGCTCCCTCCAAAGATTTTCTATTGGGTTCAGGTCTGGAGACTGGCTAGGCCACTCCAGGACCTTGAGATGCTTCTTACGGAGCCACTCCTTAGTTGCCCTGGCTGTGTGTTTCGGGTCGTTGTCATGCTGGAAGACCCAGCCACGACCCATCTTCAATGCTCTTACTGAGGGAAGGAGGTTGTTGGTCAAGATCTCGCGATACATGGCCCCATCCATCCTCCCCTCAATACGGTGCAGTCGTCCTGTCCCCTTTGCAGAAAAGCATCCCCAAAGAATGATGTTTCCACCTCCATGCTTCACGGTTGGGATGGTGTTCTTGGGGTTGTACTCATCCTTCTATTCCTCCAAACACGGCGAGTGGAGTTTAGAGCAAAAAGCTCTATTTTTGTCTCATCAGACCACATGACCTTCTCCCATTCCTCCTCTGGATCATCCAGATGGTCATTGGCAAACTTCAGACGGGCCTGGACATGCGCTGGCTTGAGCAGGGGGACCTTGCGTGCGCTGCAGGATTTTAATCCATGACGGCGTAGTGTGTTACTAATGGTTTTCTTTGAGACTGTGGTCCCAGCTCTCTTCAGGTCATTGACCAGGTCCTGCCGTGTAGTTCTGGGCTGATCCCTCACATTCCTCATGATCATTGATGCCCCACGAGGTGAGATCTTGCATGGAGCCCCAGACCGAGGGTGATTGACCGTCATCTTGAACTTCTTCCATTTTCTAATAATTGTGCCAACAGTTGTTGCCTTCTCACCAAGCTGCTTGGCTATTGTCCTTTTAGATTCCGTCTCTCACAGTTGAAGTGTACCTATGATAAAAATGACAGACCTCTACATGCTTTGTAAGTAGGAAAACCTGCAAAATCGGCAGTGTATCAAATACTTGTTCTCCCCACTGTATATACACACACATATATACACACAGATATATACACACTGATATATACACACTGATATATACACACACATATATACACACACATATATACACACAGATATATACACACTGATATA
>NC_092101.1:42287073-42362073 GCF_045679555.1 Salvelinus alpinus | reverse complement strand
TGAGGTCACCTCTAAACCCTGTAACGGCATTCCACAGTGTTCCGCGCTATGCTCCCTTCCTGCTGATTAATTACCAAGGATTCACAGCGGGCTGTGCCCCATTTTTCATAATTACCTCCGGCATATGATCCGTGTACCGGGGCTCCATACTTGGGCAGCGCGGGGAGGCACCCCTCTGTTTATGACTTTTTAATGCAGTAGTAATGACTTAGCCATTGATCAAGCCATCCATAGGCATGACTGTACGGAGACGGCCGTGAGATGACAGCAATTTCTTTATAGCCATAACTCACCTGCTATTACCAAGGGGTGACGGCAGTATGCTAGACTCTATGGTAGGAGAATCATAGAGCTGTTATAAACTCTTATAGTCTCATATGTCTATAAAACAATCATAGTCAGGGAACTGTCAACTGTGTGAGAAAGACATTCAGGAATTAATTACGGCCTATCTTTTTTCTTTTTTTTCTTTTTACCTTTATTTAACCAGGTAGGCAAGTTGAGAACAAGTTCTCATTTACAATTGCGACCTGGCCAAGATAAATTAAAGCAGTTCGACACATACAACAACACAGAGTTACACATGGAGTAAAACAAACATACAGTCAATAATACAGTAGAAAAATAAGTCTATATACAATGTGAGCAAATGAGGTGAGATAAGGGAGGTAAAGGCAAAAAAAAGGCCATGGTGGCGAAGTAAATACAATATAGCAAGTAAAACACTGGAATGGTAGATTTGCAGTGGAAGAATGTGCAAAGTAGAGATAGAAATAATGGGGTGCAAAGGAGCAAAATAAATAAATAAATACAGTAGGGGAAGAGGTAGTTGTTTGAGCTAAATTATAGATGGGCTATGTACAGGTGCAGTAATCTGTGAGCTGCTCTGACAGCTGGTGCTTAAAGCTAGTGAGGGAGATAAGTGTTTCCAGTTTCAGAGATTTTGTCGTTCGTTCCAGTCATTGGCAGCAGAGAACTGGAAGGAGAGGCGGCCAAAGGAGGAATTGGTTTTGGGGGTGACCAGAGAGATATACCTGCTGGAGCGCGTGCTACAGGTGGGTGCTGCTATGGTGACCAGCGAGCTGAGATAAGGGGGGACTTTTCCTAGCAGGGTCTTGTAGATGACCTGGAGCCAGTGGGTTTGGCGACGAGTATGAAGCGAGGGCCAGCCAACGAGAGCATACAGGTCGCAGTGGTGGGTAGTATATGGGGCTTTGGTGACAAAACAGATGGCACTGTGATAGACTGCATCCAATTTATTGAGTAGGGTATTGTAGGCTATTTTGTAAATGACATTGCCGAAGTTGAGGATTGGTAGGATTGTCAGTTTTACGAGGGTATGTCTGGTGGCATGAGTGAAGGAGGCTTTGTTGTGAAATAGGAAGCCATTTCTAGATTTCATTTTGGATTGGAGATCCTTAATGTGAGTCTGGAAGGAGAGTTTACAGTCTAGCCAGACACCTAGGTATTTGTAGTTGTCCACATATTCTAAGTCAGAACCGTCCAGAGTAGAGGTCGACCGATTACGATTTTTCAACTCCGATACCGATACCGATACCGATTATTGGAGGACAAAAAAAGCCGATACCGATTAATCGGCCGATTTATTTTAAAAAAAAATGTTTATATATATATCATACACACACACACACATTTTTGTAATAATGACAACTGCAACAATACTGAATGAACAATGAACACTTTTATTTTAACTTAATATAATACATAAATACACACACATACACACAGCTCTGAAGTGACAATGATACTGAAGAGTCTGCTTAGGAGACAAATACTCTCAACTGTTTGAATAAAAATAGAGTTTAAGTTACCTGTGATGAATGTTGAAAACAAAAACTGTAATTTCTATATGCAGGAAATCCTATTTTAATAATGGGCATGGTAAGAATTGACGACCAAAGTGCGAGTCATAATTCCCATGACACCTAGCAAAATCTGAAAAGCGGTTCCTTCATTTATTCCATAGGATATTTTTAGATTCACTTAAAATAAGGTCTGTGTTTCGTGTAGGCTTACACCACCTTGCCAATTTTATAACTGTGTAGATATCCATAGGACAAGGTAACTCTGATCAATATTGGCTAAATATAAGCGAAGATAAAAAAAATTGTAGAGTGGATTTATGAAAATATGTTGACAAACGTTACCTTATCCTAGTGAGATTTACACGGGTATCAAAACGTCGAGGCGGTTTAAGCCTGCACGAAACACAGACCTTATTTGGAGTAGATCAAGACATTCTCTATGGAAGACATGAACGGTAAAATAACGAAGGAACCCCTGTCAAGTTCAGCCACAAGTTATTACAGGAATTATAACGCGTCGACTATTTCTCTCTAAACCATATACAGTACCTTTGACTAATCCGGAAACTATCACCTCGAAAACAAAACGTTTATTCCGTTCCGTATTTTATCTAACGGGTGGCATCCATGAGTCTAAATATTCCTGTTACATTGCACAACCTTCAATGTTGTCATAATTACGTAAAATTCTGGCAAATTAGTTCGCAAAGAGCCAGGCGGCCCAAACTGTTGCATATACCCTGACTCTGCGTGCAATGAACGCAAGAGAAATGACACAATTTCACCTGGTTAATATTGCCTGCTAACCTGGATTTCTTTTAGCTAAATATGCAGGTTTAAAAACATATACTTGTGTATTGATTTTAAGAAAGGCATTGATGTTTATGTTTAAGTACATATTGGAGCAATGACAGTCATTGATTGATTGTTTTTTATAAGATAAGTTTAATGCTAGCTAGCAATTTACCTTAGCTTACTGCATTCGCGGCACAGGCAGGCTCCTCGTGGAGTGTAATGTAATCAGTGTTAGAGCATTGGACTAGTTAACTGTAAGGTTGCAAGATTGGATCCCCCGAGCTGACAAGGTAAAAAATCTGTCGTTCTGCCTCGTTCCTAGGCCGTCATTGAAAATAAGAATGTGTTCTTAACTGACTTGCCTAGTTAAATAAAGATGAAATAAAGGTGTAAAAAAAAAAAAAAAAGATTTCCGATTGTTATAAAAACTTGAAATCGGCCCCGATTAATCGGCCATTCCGATTTATCGGTCGACCTCTAGTCCAGAGTAGTGATGCTGGACGGGCGGGCAGGTGCAGGCAGCGATCGGTTGAATAGCATGCATTTAGTTTTACTTGTATTTAAGAGCAGTTGGAGCATATTGCTCCTTCCTACAGCACTGTAGGTAAAGGATAACTACTCTATGGGTCTGGTCCACCAACAGAACAGCAGTAGCAATCTGGAGAAAAGAGCAGGGCTGGAAATGGTGGAGTGTGTCGAGATGTGAAAATGAGCGACCTTGGGCTGCCGTTTAGGGGGGGACACTGTGTGTGTGTGTGTGTGTGTGTGCGCGCGCGCGCGCGCGTGTGTGTGTGTGTGTGTGTGTGTGTGTGTGTGTGTGTGTGTGTGTGTGTATTTGTGATGGCAGGTTACAGTCTCACCTAGGGATGTGACAAATGTAAAAATGTTTTCAATGTTTAAACTGTCATTGTTTTATAATTTAAACGTTTTATAAAACATCTTAAAATGACGTAAATGTACAATCCATATATGGTAACCTTAACCACACTGCTAACCTTATGCCTAACCTTTACCTTAAATTGACTTCTTATTTTTATGTTTTATTTTTTCAATATAGCCAATTTTGACTTAATGGCTGTGGTAACTAGTGGAAACACTACCAGACAGCACTGCTCTCCCCCAACCATTCAGTAACGATGGTATTAATGGCGTTTTAGGTTCTCTGTTGTGTGCCTCTCCTCCATGTTCTCAGTTGTCAGTATGTACTGCATGTCCCACTTCTCATCAATGTGATGGCTTTTTGCAGTGATGTATGTGTTCATAGACGTCCAACAATCTGTTATTAACGCCACGTATGGTGTTTGTGAGAGTTTGCGCTTTGTACTTGCAGAGCAATCATTGTTCAATTTCTCCATCAGGGTCGTCACGGTTGCCATTAGGGTATTGAAGCTGACATCTTCTACCATTGACAATGGCTGCATATCAACCGCAATCATTTCTGTAATCAGCGCTGGGATTTTCTCACTGTCCCTTATAGCAGTGCTGCCAACAACGGGTTGGGTCTCAGTGTGCCTCTCTTTCAGCATGGCACCCGTACTGCCTCTGTAGCTCAACTCAACCTCGCAAAGTTTGCATTTCATCACCTCTCATTTCACTTCTCAAAGTATTGCCACACAGCACTACGCTGCCGTCACTTCCTTGTCACACTCTCTGCCATTTTTCCAACTGTTATTAATGACGATGACATGTGGAGCACTTTATATCCGTGTCAAATCATTTGAAAGATGCATATCTCTTCCTACTTACAGCATTGTTGCTTTAGGTATTTGTTTAATTTACATTTTTCCCTTTATGATGATGATCAGGACCTAAAAAAGGTTTTCGGTTGGGAATTTTTCTAAATGTTGACAATCCTAAATTCATTTAAACATTTAAAGGTCACACCTCTGCCAGTGTGTATTGGGTCAGCCACTGTCTAGGCTCAGAGACACCTCTAGAAGATAAAAGCCAGCAAGAGGCAGAGGACACAACACACAGACATGTATAATCCTCGGCTCCCAAGTGGCGCAGTGGTCTAAGGCACTGCATCTCAGTGCAAGAGGTGTCATTACAGTCCCTGGTTCAAATCCACTCCCAATCTGGCTATGATTGGGAGTTCCCTAGGGCGGTGCACAATTGGCAGTGTTTGCCGGGGTAGGCTGTCATTGTAAAATAAGAATTTGTTCTTAACTGATTTGCTTAGTTAAATATACTTCTTTTTTTTTAAAGCTGAGGACAGGGGTTTGTCTGGGTAACAAGCAAAACACGGCACAGCAAGCAATGTGTCTGTGTGTGAGTGAGCATGACTTCCTGCCTGTGTGCATGGTGTGTGTGAGTGAGCATGACTTCCTGCCTGTGTGCATGGTGTGTGTGAGTGAGCATGACTTCCTGCCTGTGTGCATGGTGTGTGTGAGTGAGCATGACTTCCTGCCTGTGTGCATGGTGTGTGTGAGTGAGCATGACTTCCTGCCTGTGTGCATGGTGTGTGTGAGTGAGCATGTATAATCCTCGGCTCCCAAGTGGCGCAGTGGTCTAAGGCACTGCATCTCAGTGCAAGAGGTGTCATTACAGTCCCTGGTTCAAATCCACTCCCAATCTGGCTATGATTGGGAGTCCCCTAGGGCGGTGCACAATTGGCAGTGTTTGCCGGGGTAGGCTGTCATTGTAAAATAAGAATTTGTTCTTAACTGATTTGCTTAGTTAAATATACTTCTTTTTTTTTAAAGCTGAGGACAGGGGTTTGTCTGGGTAACAAGCAAAACACGGCACAGCAAGCAATGTGTCTGTGTGTGAGTGAGCATGACTTCCTGCCTGTGTGCATGGTGTGTGTGAGTGAGCATGACTTCCTGCCTGTGTGCATGGTGTGTGTGAGTGAGCATGACTTCCTGCCTGTGTGCATGGTGTGTGTGAGTGAGCATGACTTCCTGCCTGTGTGCATGGTGTGTGTGAGTGAGCATGACTTCCTGCCTGTGTGCATGGTGTGTGTGAGTGAGCATGACTTCCTGCCTGTGTGCATGTTGTGTGTGAGTGAGCATGACTTCCTGCCTGTGTGCATGGTGTGTGTGAGTGAGCATGACTTCCTGCCTGTGTGCATGGTGTGTGTGAGTGAGCATGGCTTCCTGCCTGTGTGCATGGTGTGTGTGAGTGAGCATGGCTTCCTGCCTGTGTGCATGGTATGTGTGAGTGAGCATGGCTTCCTGCCTGTGTGCATGGTGTGTGTGAGTGAGCATGGCTTCCTGCCTGTGTGCATGGTGTGTGTGCGTGCCTGCGTACCTCAGGGCTCTGATGAGAGGTTACATACAGTTGAAGTCGGAAGTTTACATACACCTTAGCCAAATACATTTAAACTCAGTTTTTCACAATTCCTGACATTTAATCTTAGTAAAAATTCCCTGTTTTAGGTCAGTTAGGATCACCACTTTATTTTAAGAATGTGAAATGTCAGAATAATAGGAGAGAGAATGATTTATTTCATCTTGGAAACCAGGTGTGTACAATCAAGACAAAACAAATGGAAAAAGAAACGTAGATTGGTGGAGGCTAGAAAGCCGGTGACGTCAACCGCCGAACGCCACCCGAACAAGGAGAGGCACCAACTTCGGCGGAAGTCGTGACAACTCCAATAACTTGACTTTGTTCAGGAAGGAAGGAGACAGAACGCGTCTCCTTCCTGAGCGGTATGATGGCTGCGTGGTCCCATGGTGTTTATACTTGCGCACTATTGTTTGTACAGATGAACGTGGTACCTTCAGGCATTTAGAAATTGCTCCCAAGGATGAACCAGACTTGTGGAGGTCTACAATTGTTTCTCTGAGGTCTTGGCTGATTTCTTTGGATTTCCCATGATGTCAAGCAAAGAGGTACTGAGTTTGAAGGTAGGCCTTGAAATACATCCACAGGTATACCTCCAATTGACTCAAATGATGTCAATTAGCCTGTCAGAAGCTTCTAAAGCCATGAGATAATTTTCTGGAATTTTCCAAGCTGTTTAAAGGCAGAGTCAACTTAGTGTATGTAAACTTTTGACCCACTGGAATTGTGATACAGTGAATTATAGGTGAAATAATCTGTCTGTAAACAATTGTTGGAAAAATTACTTGTGTCATGCACAAAGTAGATGTCCTAACGAACTTGCCAAAACTATAGTCTTTTTAACAAGAAATTTGTGGAGTGGTTGAAAAACGAGTTTTAATGACTCCAACCTAAGTGTATGTAAACTTCCGACTTCAACTGTACATGTTGGAGATGTGAGAGTCGTGTGTCGGAGAGTGGAGGTCTACATAGGGTGGTCTTTTAAAGGCTACTGATGGTGAGGAGATGCTCAACTCCTAGAAACACACACACATGCTGACTTTGCTGAGAATGAGGATGATTTGCAGCGATCAAGACTTTGTATCGACCTCAGTCCCCATATCAAAATAGTGTTGACTCTCGAACCCCTTTGGAGAAGCATATCCATTCACTGAAAGGCAGTGACGTGGTCTACACCAGCATATCATCTGCCACAATTCACCAAAGCTCAATGCATAGTTTACAGAGGTTCTCAAAATTGGAGAAATCAGACTAATAAGATAATTTATATTCTCCCAGTTTTCTGAATGCACACAGCCTGACCTCCGACGCAAAAACAGAAACGAAAAGCCTTTTGATCTCGTTTGATTTTTCAATTCCACATTGTCACTTCAATTTTACATTATTTTGTAAATATGAAATTCGAAGCATTATCAAAGAGATATTCATATAATCTGGTGCATGACTGTGGTTGGGCTGGGCCAAGGACTGGTGTGTTGATGGACAGCAGGCAGGGCAGAGCAGAACGTGTGTTAAGCATTAAGAGGAAGGTGATTCTGTGAGGCATTTCATCTGATTACTGGACTTCTCGTTAAGACTCGTTATCTCTAATCAAGGTCAAGTCACCGGGAGTTCTTCTCACACAGATTGATCCTGGAGTGTTGTGTGTGTGTGTGGTGGGGGGTCGGTGTGAGTGTGTGTGTGTATGTGTGTAAATGCTTATGTGTGTGTGCAAGTTTGCTCATCCCTGCTCAAGCTACAATTCTCTTCCTCTGCTGCTCCTCCTTCTCCTCCCTCGTTCACTCTCTCAGCTTTGATTAGTTTGAAATTAACGTTCCACTTTCACTCCCCTTGTCCACCCTCCAATTCGGCCGCCTGCCCGAGCCTGTTTTCCCCCTCCCCAATGACTCCCAGTCAGTCTAATAATGCATCTGATTGGATTGATTTCCCAGTGAAGGAATCAATGTGTGGCCCCAGAGGCCCCCGGCATCAGATTAAGTAGGGGCCTCCGACAGCGCATGAGTAGCGGACCCTTATTACAAATGTGAAAAAGAAACTAGCCTGGTGGGTGTTTTTAAAGAAAACTACTCTTTCAGAGTGAAGAGGTTGAAAGGTGGGTGTTGATAGGTGGGTGTTGATAGGTGGGTGTTGAAAGGTGGTGGGTGTTGATAGGTGGGTGTTGATAGGTGGTGGGTGTTGATAGGTGATGGGTGTTGATAGGTGGGTGTTGATAGGTGGTGGGTGTTGATAGGTGGTGGGTGTTGATAGGTGGGTGTTGAAAGGTGGTGGGTGTTGATAGGTGGTGGGTGTTGATAGGTGGGTGTTGAAAGGTGGGTGTTGATAGGTGGTGGGTGTTGATAGGTGGGTGTTGATAGGTGGTGGGTGTTGATAGGTGGTGGGTGTTGATAGGTGGTGGGTGTTGATAGGTGGGTGTTGATAGGTGGGTGGGTGGGTGGATGTGTGTAGTGTTAACCCCTTAAGTGTAATATGTGGGAGAGTTGCAGGAACGTTATGAGAGCTAGAGGTCTTCACGGATCCAAAAAGTTTGACTAGTTCCGAAATGGGTCTGTGGCTTTTCCACCCGACCCAATATGCATAAATAAATACAAATTCAACATAGACCCGTTCCGAATGGTCCCAAGGACAGTCAGACCAGTTCCGAAAAGGCCTGTGGAAAAGCGTGCCTGTTCGGACCCGTTCAGATCCGAGAGTAGAAAGAGAGAGAGAAAGATACGTGCTATAGCTTATATATAAATATATATATATTTTGTGTATATATATACATATATATTTAATTTAAATTTTTCGATATGTATACTTTGACAATGTAAGTAATAATAACTTGCCATGTCAATAAAGTCAATTGAATTGAATTGAATTGAATTGAAAGAAACCTCCGACTGGGTGCTGTCAGCGCCATCAGTAAACAACCATATTGGCCAAATGATCCATAGTTACATATGTTCAGATGCTTGAACAAGCACTTGTATCCAGTGGCGATTCCACCATGTAATTCTTAGTGGGGCAAACACAACATACATTTTTTTTATGCATGCCAGCATTTATGCAAAGCCACTACACAACACTAAACAATACATGAATTGCACTATAACGGTGACAAGCGCTGCTCACAAACTGTTAGGGCCTACATAAAGCTGTCCCAACAGCAGAGCTTTCTTTTCAGAACACTGGAGTGAATCCTTACCACTGCTACACCTGGCTATCAGCTGAGCCTTGTGTGGCAGCCTAATTTACTACCTTTAAAATACATAGGGCTGACTTTCTTAAGAAAATGTGGTTTCTACTGACAATTGAGATGTATGGCATAAGGGGACGATGAGCGGATAAGAGGCTATCCATAATTTCGATTAAGACATTAATGATCGAGCTAAAACGGACGTAGTCAATATAACTAATAGTTCAGCACTTTTGAAATGTACACTACCGTTCAAAGGTTTGGGGCCACTTAAGAAATGTTCTTGTTTTTGAAAGAAAAGCACATTTTTGTCCATTCAAATAACAGAATAATCAGAAATGCAGTGTAGACATTGTTAAATGTTGTAAATGACTATTGTAGCTGGAAATGGCAGATTGTTTATGGTATATCTACATAGGCGTACAGAGGCCCATTATCAGCAACCATCACTCCTGTGTTCCAATGGCACGTTGTGTTAGATAATCCAAGTTTATCATTTTAAAAGACTAATTGATCATTAGAAAATCCTTTTGCAATTATGTTAGCACAGCTGAAAACTGTTGTCCTGATTAAAGAAGCAATTAAACTGGCCTTCTTTAGACTAGTTGAGTATCTGGAGCATCAGCATTCGTGGGTTCGATTACAGGCTCAAAATGGCCAGAAACAAATAACTTTCTTTTGAAACTCGTCTGTCTATTTTTGTTTTGACAAATTAAGGCTATTCCATGTGAGAAATTGCCAAGAAACTGTAGATCTCGTACAACGCTGTGTACTACTCCCTTCACAGAACAGTGCAAACTGGCTCTAACCAGAATAGAAAGAGGAGTGGGAGGCCCCGGTGCACAACTGAGCAAGAGGACAAGTACAATAGAGTGTCTAGTTTGAGAAACAGATGCCTCACAAATCCTCAACTGGTAGCTTCATTAAATAGTACCCGCAAAACACCAGTCTCAATGTCAACAGTGAAGAGGTGACTCTGGGATGCTGGCCTTCTAGGCAAAGTTCCTCTGTCCAGTCTGTATTCTTTTGCCCATCTTAATCTTTTCTTTTTGTTGGCCAGTCCGAGATATGGCTTTTTCTTTGCAACTCTGCCTAGAAGGCCAGCATCCCGGAGTCGCCTCTTCACTGTTGACATTGAGACTGGTGTTTTGCAGATACTATCTAATGAAGCTGCTAGTTGAGGATTTTTCCCGGAAAGTTTCAGACCCTTTGCAACCCTAGATTTGAGTTGTAAATACATCAGGGCATTGCATACGTATAGCCTTATAGGCCTGGGTCTCTACTGTATCATATTCATATTTTAAAAAGAAATATCATGGAAGAGAAGCTTAGGCCTAGTCCCAGAGAGACGAGAGAAAGATAGATATGCCGGCGCCTTGTTCCCCACACCGACATCTTGTTCCTTTGTACTTATCAGATAGGCTACTACTCCTTTACAGATATAGGCATACAGAAGGAGGCTAATTCTTTAATTTTCAATCAGAATATTCTTCATAAAGATAAGCATTATATTGTTCAATTCAAGGACTAACTCTGGTAGGCCTAAAACACTTTTCCTCACCTCCACCAGTTTAACTGTTGGAGTCAGTTGGAGCACTGGTATGCAGTGCCTTCATAGGCCTGCAGTAGCTAAGCCTAATAATAGCCTTACCTCACCAAACCTTCACAAAAGTGTCTTAACTTTATTAGGGTAATATCAAAAGTAAGTCCATTGTTTATACGGAAAATATGAACAAGTTATTATATTGCAGCATTAAATAAAGTTTTGCATCTCGCCCTCTTTGGTTTTTCCCTTTCATGTTTTGAGTGCGAGTAGCCCTATAGTAGGCCAGTATTTATATTATATTGCGGCAAACACAACATTACAGTTGGAACTTAATTTGGACAAAGAAAATGGCTCAACAAAATGAAACAAAACAGTTGTTGGATATTGAAAGAACTGGTTTAAACCTTCACAATAGTGTTGAACAGGCTAGGCATGTATCGCCGCAATTACCAACAAAGGCGAGTACCTACCGTAGGCCTACCCAACAAATGACAGCAATAGGCTAATGATATTTATTTTACAAATGGCTTATAACCTATCTTAAACTAAATACGGAGCACAAAATTAAAGAGACAATTTGAATTTAACCAATGAAAATGTCTTAACAAAACGAAAACGAAAACGAACAAAGCACTTTTTTCATATTTAGATTCTTAAATAGGCCTACAATAATAATAATGATCTACAATATTAATAATAATTGTAAAACAAATTATAATAAATAAAAATGTCAAACATGAATAGCGATATGCATGTTGGCCACGCCAACATTCTTCTTAAAACTTGTTCCCGAGGACATTCCCCGTGTCGGCTTCTTTTCACTATACTTTACTTTTTCAATGAAAAAATATTCCATCTTCCCAATCAACAGTAACATAGGCCAAGGCTCCTTTCACACACTCTCTCTCTCTCTTCAGCAAGCGCATGTGAGATGAGCAGCCGGAACCAGTTTTAGCAAGACAGCTATAGGTTTTATTGAGTTGCAATTCGCAGTTCTCATCACCTCACACACAATTCAATTAATAGACGAGGGGTCCAAATACATTTTAATTGCACATAACCGAGACCCGTGGCAATTATATCAGACTCGACCCAGATCTGGGACAAAAGTCAGAATTTAGGACCTGGACCTGCTCAGGTCCCAAGTCGGATCTCGGAATTTCGGGTCTGTTGGACCCATGAAGACCTCTAGTGGGAGCTACTGTGGTTGTGGACTTTCTCTAGAGCTGTTAGCACTCATATTGGCAGGTTTTGGGTGTTCTCTGAAAGTGTTTTGTTGCTACCCCACTTATAAAACACAGTTAGCTAAATAAATACAGACACAAAACTGAAAGTGTAGAGTCAATCAATCAATCAAATGAATTTATAAAGACCTTCTTACATCAGCTGATGTCACAAAGTGCTGTACAGAAACCCAGCCTAAAACCGCAAACAGCAAACAATGCAGGTGTAGAGCCATGTAGAGACATTGTTGTAAAACTGTCTCGACTTTCTCAAGTAGCATTTATCCTCCATCTTAATCTGCCACACATTCCCTCACTTCTCTCCTCTACCTCTCTGTCTATTCCCTCTCTCTCCAGGGCTCAGAGTGGCTCATTCTCACAACCCTTCAGACACGCAGTCAATCCACGTAACATCCTCTTATTCCTGCAAAGTAGAACTGGTCCTTCAAGTAAAGTTCATAGACAGCAAAAGTGTTCATAGTTGGTTTTGTGAGTTCTACAGCTCTTGTTTGAGGTGATGTGTGTAATCCGTTGTTGTTACAAAGTCATTGAAACCGCCACAGTACTAAACACATCAGAAGTTGTATTTCCTGACTGTTCATTTCTGTTGAGATGTTTACTCCCAGTCTTGCTGTTTAAACATCTTCATTAGCTGTCCTGACCTGTTTACCTGCACTCTGGTGTGGTAGCTCAACTCTCTCTCTTTCTCTCTCCCCCCTCACCCTCTCTATTTTTTCCTTCCTTTTCCCCTCCCTCTTTCAGTATTAGTTCACCACCTCATCTGTAGTGCAGCCTATGTTAACTTTGTCTGTTCCCGAGCAAGAGACAACAGAGAGGGGAGTGTATTATAGCGCGGTGCAGGAGTAGTGCTATAGTTCATTATTCTGAATATGAGGGAAAGAAGGATCCAGTCAGATGCTCTGCCCGGAACGGCTTTAATTTCATGCTCCAGGCTGCGGACCTGCAGGACTATTTCCCATGTGGCCGACGGCCTCCCCGTTCCCTCCTCTCGTAAGACCCCACCAGAGCCGTACGGCCACTAGGGTTGCCCCCAACTCAGTCCAGGCCTCAGTGCTGGCTGATTGCTCCTTAGCCAAAGTGCTAGTGCTGCGTAGGCGTTTTAATGAGATTGCTATCAGAGTTAGCCATAGCTGGCCTCTCTGGCAGCCCAACACAGAGAGAGAAGAGAAAAGGAGAGAGAGGAGAGAGATGTAGAGTAAAAGAGAGGGTAGGATACATAGAGAGAGAGGAGAAGAAGAATAGAAGGGAAGAAAAGAAAAGCGAGAATAAAGAAAGAGAAGATAAAGATACGAGGGGAGAGAGTTCAGTGTTGGATATAATTTATACGTGCTATAGCTGGAGTGTTTCACTCATTGTCCTTGTCTAACTTTGCCCCTTCCTCTCATATCAACCCTGCGAAGCGTGAGAAGAGGAGATCTGACGAGAGGTGAGGAGAGGAGAGGAGAGGTGAAGAGAGGTGAGGCGAGGTGAGGAGAGGAGAGGTGAGGTGAAGAGAGGTGAGGCGAGGTGAGGAGAGGTGAGGCGAGGCTTGACTTCCTGAGTGTTTCCATGTGTGATTAACAGAGTGACAAACATCAAACTGAGGAGATCACTTATGTCTTAATTAACACCCTTTTCTCTCTCTCTCTCTCTCTCTCTCTCTCTCTCTCTCTCTCTCTCTCTCTCTCTCTCTCTCTCTCTCTCTCTCTCTCTCTCTCTCTCTCTCTCTCTCTCTCTCTCTCTCTCTCTCTCTCTCACTTTCTCTCTCTCTCTTTCTTTTTTTTCTTTCTCTCTTCTCTCTCTCTCTCTCTCTCTCTCTCTCTCTCTCTCTCTCTCTCTCTCTCTCTCTCACTTTCTCTCTCTTTCTCTCGCTCTCTCTCTCTCTGAGTGCCTGACTTTCTCTCTTAACTCGCCACTTACTCCGATGTGATTGGCTGGGTCGGTCGTGCAGCTAGCTAATTTGTCATCGCTGTGAACTAGACCTCTGATTGGCTGGATTTGCACACTAATTTGTAACTGTTGGTGGGATTGATGTTACTGACGGGTCTTATTTTCCTGGTTCTGTTCTGTTCTACTGGGGTCTGAGGAATGAGGCTTGATTCAGTTTGACTGGCTAAATTGACTAATAGAATAGTTGCAAAAGTGCAAACTCCGCCCATCTGGCACTCCGGGGAAAGTTTAAGCATCTGAAAGACTTTGAATAGTATTTGAACCCAGGTCTGACAGAGAGTTTGATGTATGAGGCTGCAGGAAGAAATGGGATTGTGTTCTGCTGCTGTAGACTGAGGGTCAGGGGGCTGCTCTCTGTATGGGTCCAGACACAGCAGCACACACACACACACACACACACACACACACACACACACACACACACACACACACACACACACACACACACACACACACACACACACACACACACACACACACACACACACACACACACACACACACACACACACACTGCTCGCCGCCAGAAGCTCCAGGGAGTCTTGTCTGGGGTCTAGAGTCCACTATGTGGTGAGTGTGTGCTTGGGCATCGATGTGGTGTGTGTGTTTTGAGACTGTGCTTATAAATAATTCAACAGAAAGAGTTTAATGTCACCTCCAGAAGTTTGTGGAAAAGCCGACTGAGGGAAGAAAGACCTTTCTAAGGCCTCTGTTTACTGAAATACCTCATTCTGATCAGCCCTGCTCGTTGTTTAGTTAACATCAACAATTAGCTTATGTGGAAATACAGTATTTATAACTTCAGTAGTAATTCATCAAGCCTTTATACATTACCGTCTGCATCTTATTCCATATGAATTCTCTAACATCTATAGTCATACAGGATATACACCGAGTGTACAAAACATTAGGAACACCTTCCTAATATTGAGTTGCACCCCCTTTTGCCTTCAGAACAGCCTCAATTTGTCGGGGCATGGACTCTACAAGGTGTAATAACAGTTCCACAGGGATGCTGGCCCATGTTGACTCCAACGCTTCCCACAGTTGTGTCAAGTTTTCATCAAGGTTCTCTCTGTACTTTGCTCCGTTCGTCTTTCCCTTGATCCTGACTAGTCTCCCAGTCCCTGCTGCTAATAAACATCCCCACAGCATGATGCTGCCACCACCATGCTTCACCGTAGGGATGGTGCCAGGTTTCCTCCAGACGTGACGCTTGGCATTCAGGCCAAAGAGTTCAATCTTGACCAGATAATCTTTTTTCTCATGGTCTGAGAGTTTGCCTTTTGGCAAACTCCAATGGGGCTGTCATTTGCCTTTTACTGAGGTGTGGCTTTCATCTGGCCACTCTACCATAAAGGCCTGATTGGTGGAGTGTTGCAGAGATGGTTGTCCTTCTGGAACATTCTCCCATCTCCACAGAGGAGAGGCGGCCAGCTCTTGGAAGAGTCTTGGTGGTTTCAAACTTCTTCCATTTAAGAATGATGGAGGCCACTGTGTTGTTGGGGACCTTCAATTCTGCAGAATTTACTTTCCGAATGCACTGTATAATGAATTTACAGGATCAGTACATTTAGGCTGTATATCACAGATTGGTCCTTTAATGCTGTATTGGTGAGCCACCATGATGTATTTGTTATTGAATAGTGTATGAATACCTCAGTGATTTCCATGTGATTAAACAGCTGTTTCAACACACGTTCTTATTGCCACTGTACATATCAATCATAGGGAGAAAACTGCACCAGTTACACAACTGGAATGTATTTCCATCAATCATATTGGTGCACTCATCTATTGACTTCTGATCCTGGCTGCTTCCTGGCTGCTTCCTGACTGCTTCCTGACTGCTTCCAATTGATCTGATGTCGATATGTTTTCCTCCGGGGTGGGTCATGTGCATGGAGCTGGCTTGGAGAGGTTTAGGTGTATGTAAATGTACTGTAAGTAATCGTATATATATTCATACTCAACAGAATTGAAGCCATATAGATCATAAAAAAGGGGAATTCATTCTATGAAATCCCAATATATGCAGTGTACACCTGTTTTAAAAGATTGCATACTCTAGAAGGGCACTGTGCATTTGGACTGCTTTACAAAGGCAACGCACAGCTGCAAACGTTAGCCATTAGACATTCTGGTGTGTTAACTGTCCATCTCTCACTTGGCATGGCTGACATTAGCCCTGGTGCTCAGACTGAGCCTGTCACACTCTCAGCATCCCTAAATAGAGGCCTGCCTGTACCCCACCTTTCCCCTCTCTCCCCCCTCTCCTCATCTCCTCCTTTCCCCCTCCTCTCTCTCCCATTAAGATCACAGTAGGAATTGGTGGAATTTTAATGCCCGGCTTGTCGCCCACTAAACAACCCTTTAAACCGGTTGTTGGAGAAAATGGCAATTTCCTGTGGTGGGTAGAGGGGTGGTGTCACGCTGTATCTCTTCCCCCAGGCACTAACATATCGCTGGTCTAGACCCAGCTAATGGCCCCTGTGCTCTGGAGATTTAACACCCCTCTGCCCTGCACACTGACTGACAGACAGAGAGAGAGGGAGGGAGAGAGAGACCTTGTTTGTACGCTTTTTAAGTCTTTTCCACAGTGAGGGAACTTTCACTCTGACTGGTTAACTTTTTTTGCCTGTTTTCACTTTCCTCCTTTCATCTGTCTTCCAGTCTCTGTCTATGTATAATTACCTCTCTCTCTCTTTCTCTCTCTCTCTTTCTCTCTCTCTCTCTCTCTCTCTCTCTCTCCCTCTCTTTGGCTACTCAGTCTTCAGGGACACGTTAACTGTAGATCAGTTTTTCAATGAAAGCCGCTAATCAACAGTAGCCTTCATTTAAGATGTAATCTAATATTAAAGAAAACTCTCTTCTCTCCCATAAATTGGATTTCACATTTGAAGTACAGGGGAGGAAGGGTTTACAGATGACCAGATTAAGGCCTTTGAGTCTGATACCCCCTGTGTGCGTTCCAATTCGTACCCTATATAGGGAATAAGGAGCCATTTGGAACACAGCCCATGTTTCATGCAGTCAGCCCCATAGAAAGGATTTCAGAAGTTGGTGCGTTTTAAATCTCACAGGGCAGAGATCAGGACACATTAGTAAATACCTGCCCCCTGCCTGCATATTTTATCCCAGTGTTAATTCAATCTGTGATCACATGTTGTATAGAAACCAATCAGCTCTCTCTTTTTGTGGCTTTGGGTAGTAAGTCATCATGTTGAACTTCAAACATGTCTTCTCTCCTTCCTCACCCCTTCTCCCTCTCATATTCTCTCACTCATACACGGCAGCATCAGAGGAGAGTCTTCTTGAGACTGAGCCAGTAAGATCTTGTCTCAGCTCCTCTTCATCGCTCCTCATTACGGCGCGTTGACGTGAAGCAGTTAACATGTACACCAAAGTAGCGTACAATGGCTGTTTGGAGTTCCTCTTAAAGCATTTCCTTAATGTGTGGCAACACAAACACACACACGCACGCACACACACACACACGCACACACACACACACACACACACACACGCACACACACACACACACACATGCTCAGTGTAGCTCAGTTGGTAGAGCATGGTGCTCGTAGCGCCATGGTAGTGGTTTGATTCCCGGGACCACACATATCTAAAATGTATGACTTTATCTAAAGCATGACTTTGTGTCGCTTTGGATAAAAGCATCTGCTAAATGGAATATATTATTATGTTTTGTATCTCGCTCATGTGAGATACATCTATATTCATAAAGATAATGTTCGGTGAATTAACCAATCCTTGTTCACTGCCAGCATAACCAATGGACTAAATTAACAAAGTAATTCAAGCATGTCAATTTTTGGCAAACAAACCATTTCTACTAGGTTCAGAACAGAATCAAACATGTAAGAAGAACTGACTATAAGAAAATAAGCATAACTACTTCTTTCTTTCACAAACTTTACTTGACTTCAGCAGAGGCAGACAGAGACATGAAAGCTGCCCTCCCAGACAGTATTTATGGAAATGCCTACCTTTCAAAATGGCCGCCGGCTCGGGAGACAGTGGAGACTGACCCTTGGCGACACACACACACTCAGTCTCCCTCCCAGAGTTGATGACTAGCACTGTGAAGGAGGTTAATGAGGATCTCCCATAGAAATATGACCTACTCTACAGCTACTTCCTAAATGGCACCCTATTCCCTTTTTAGTGCACTACTTTTGACCTGGGGTTCTGGTCAAAAGTAGTGCACTATATAGGAGGTATGGTGCCATTTAGGACGCACCCTACTACAGCTATTAGACCGTTTAAAACATTGCATGGTCGTATAATAGGTGATTCATATAGTATGCTCTTGCGTGAATCATGAATGTATATACTGTATGTATGTTCTGTGAGCTTTGTACTGTATATTCCCTACCTCTTACTGTTTGTATGTTGTTTCATGTCCTTTGCCTTGGTCTCTGTCCATGTCCGTTAAAGGTTATCCCAGCACAGGAGAGCATTTCAATCACACTGTGTGGTGCAGTGTATTAGGATAGAAATAGGCTACTCATTTAACTGCTGCAAGCATTCCACTTTTCAAATTAACTCACAAACCAGAGTAATGTATTCATATTATCCTTAAAGTGTAAACATCAGAGTAATATATTCATATTATCCTTAAAGTGTAAACATCAGAGTAATATATTCATATTATCCTTAAAGTGTAAACATCAGAGTAATATATTCATATTATCCTTAAAGTGTAAACATCAGAGTAATATATTCATAGTATCCTTAAAGTGTAAACATCAGAGTAATATATTCATATTATCTTTAAAGTGTAAACATCAGAGTAATGTATTCATAGTATCCTTAAAGTGTAAACATCAGAGTAATGTATTCATAGTATCCTTAGAGATTACAGAGTAATCTTTTCTATCACTGTGGGGATTGGGACAAACCTTTGGAGGTTTGCAGTACACCATTGTGAAGTGTGTGTGTGTGTGTGTGTGTGTGTGTGTGTGTGTGTGTGTGTGTGTGTGTGTGTGTGTGTGTGTGTGTGTGTGTGTGTGTGTGTGTGTGTGTGTGTGTGTGTGTGTGTGTGTGTGTGTGTGTGTGTGTGTGTGTATGAGGTTAGCAGTAAATCTGGGGGAATGTTTAATTAAATCATGTTTGAGCCTATTGATCCGTAAATTATAGGATTCCTGTCGTGTGTGTGTGTGCCCTATATCTCAATGTGTGTCAAGGGGGGAGTAGGTCAAAGAGGCCACAGGGGAATGCTTGTCTGGAGGTTTGTGTGCTTGTATGTAGGAAGCAGGCATCTGTGTTGGTGTGTGTGTTGTTCATTCGTCAGCCCTCAGGTGACTAGCAGCCCAGTTTCCTCTGAGTCAAACCTCTGCTAGTCTCATTGATATTCCTCAGTCTGTGACCCCGCAGGGTCTGACCCCATACAACATACCTCCATCCCCTCCTTCTTTTTCTTTCCCTATTTTCCCTCTCTCTCTCTCTCTCTCTCTCTCTCTCTCTCTCTCTCTCTCTCTCTCTCTCTCTCTCTCTCTCTCTCTCTCTCTCTCTCTCTCTCTCTCTTCTTCTCTCCCTCCAGCTTCTCTCTCTTCCTGTCATTATTTACCTATCTCCTCTCTCTCACGCTCCATCTCCTTTTCTCCCTCCAGCCTCTCTCTCTCTCACTTTCATTATGTACCTATCCCCTCGCTCTCTAGCTTTCTCTCTCTCTCTCTCTCTCTCTCTCTCTCTCTCTCTCTCTCTCTCTCTCTCTCTCTCTCTCTCTCTCTCTCTCTCTCTCTCTCTCTCTCTCTCTCTCTCTCTCTCTCTCTCTCTCTCTCTCTCTCTCTCTCTCTCTCTCTCTCTCTCTCTCAATTCAATTCAATTCAATTTGCTTTATTGGCATGACGTAACAATGTACATATTGCCAAAGCTTATTTTGGATATTTACAATATATAAAAATAAATAAAAATGAGAATCAAAATTGTCAACGGGACAACAGTAGCAACAATAACCAAGGGTCAAAATAACCATACATTCAACAATAACAATAAGCATACAGTAGAGTACATGTGCAGGTTGATTGGTCTGTTAGACACTGTCCCTCAACTTATGGCAGGCAGCAATGTAGTGCCCTGCCAACCCACAGCTCTCTGCGTCCTCCCCCAACAGGACGGGTAGTCTCTCTCTCACTCTCTCTCCTTTTCTTACTCCAGCGTTACTCTCTCACCTTCATTATGTACCTATCTCCTCTCTCTCTCTCTCTCTCTCTCTCTCTCTCTCTCTCTCTCTCTCTCTCTCTCTCTCTCTCTCTCTCTCTCTCTCTCTCTCTCTCTCTCTGTCACTTTCTCTCTCTCTCTCTCTTCTCTCCCTCCAGCCTCTCTCTTTCCCATTCATTATGTACCTATCTCCTCTCTCTCTCTCTCTCTCTCTCTCTCTTGCTTTCTCTCTCTCTCTCTCTCTCCTTCTCTCCCTCCAGCCTCTCTCTTTCCCATTCATTACATACCTATATCCTCTCTCTCGCTCTTTCTCTCCTTCTCTCCTCTCTTCCCTTTTTGCTCTCTCTTTCCCTCTTCCCTCCATGCTCTTTCCCTCTCTTTCTGTCTCTGTCTCCCTCATCTGTCTCTCTCTCTATCCATCCATCCCTCCATCCATCCAGCCGTTGTGTTGGAGTATGCATAATTCATCCTTTCATCCATCCATTCATCCATCTGTTGTGACAGTGTATGTATAATTCATCCATCCATCTATCCATCCGTTGTGACGGTGTATGTATAATTCATCCATCCATCTATCCATCTGTTGTGATGGTGTATATATAATTCATCTATCCATCTGTTGTGACGGTGTATGTATAATTCATCCATCCATCCATCCATCCATCTGTTGTGACGGTGTATGTATAATCCATCCATCCATCTGTTGTGACAGTGTATGTATAATTCATCCATCCATCTATCCATCCGTTGTGACGGTGTATGTATAATTCATCCATCCATATATCCATCTGTTGTGATGGTGTATATATAATTCATCTATCCATCTGTTGTGACGGTGTATGTATAATTCATCCATCCATCCATCCGTTGTGACGGTGTATGTATAATTCATCCATCCATCCATCTGTTGTGACGGTGTATGTATAATCCATCCATCCATCCATCTGTTGTGACAGTGTATGTATAATTCATCCATCCATCTATCCATCTGTTGTGACGGTGTATGTATAATTCATCCATCCATCTATCCATCTGTTGTGAATGTATATATAATTCATCCATCCATCCATCCATCTGTTGTGACAGTGTATGTATAATTCATCCATCCATCCATCTGTTGTGACGGTGTATGTATAATTCATTCATCCATCCATCCATCTGTTGTGACAGTGTATGTATAATTCATCCATCCATCTGTTGTGACGGTGTATGTATAATTCATCCATCCATCCATCTGTTGTGACGGTGTATGTATAATTCATTCATCCATCCATCCATCTGTTGTGACAGTGTATGTATAATTCATCCATCCATCTATCCATCTGTTGTGACGGTGTATGTATAATTCATCCATCCATCCATCTGTTGTGACGGTGTATGTATAATTCATCCATCCATCTATCCATCTGTTGTGACGGTGTATGTATAATTCATCCATCCATCTATCCATCTGTTGTGACGGTGTATGTATAATTCATCCATCCATCCATCTGTTGTGACGGTGTATGTATAATTCATCCATCCATCTATCCATCTGTTGTGACGGTGTATGTATAATTCATCCATCCATCTGTTGTGACGGTGTATGTATAATTCATCCATCCATCTGTTGTGACGGTGTATGTATAATTCATCCATCCATCTGTTGTGACGGTGTATGTATAATTCATCCATCCATCTGTTGTGACGGTGTATGTATAATTCATCCATCCATCTGTTGTGACGGTGTATGTATAATTCATCCATCCATCCATCTGTTGTGACGGTGTATGTATAATTCATGGTGTGGGGTGTGTTTGTGTTAGCGTAGGCTAATGACGCAGTAAATCTCCCTCAGCCAGCCAGTCAGGGTGTGGGAGAGATGCAGGGGAGTTTAGGCCCACACAGCAGGGAGGAAGGGCAGGCAGGGGGTAGACGGTACACATATTACCCCCTCCAGACACCATCTCTTCTGGTCCTCCGACCACAAACTCCCATTCTATTGTTTTCTCTCTCCCTCTGTCCCTACCTGTGTTTTCATCTACTTCTATCCATGTTCTCTTTCCATCCTTTTTTCTTTACATAGTGTTCCCTCTCTCCCTTTTTCTTCATCTATCCTTTTTTTTAAACTCTTTCTCTGTCCCTCTCTCTCTCCATGTCCTGTTTCTCTCACCTGTTTTTTCTTTCTCTCTCTCCCTCTCTTTCCTTTCCTCTCCTTTCATCTCTTCCCCAGGGCTTTTCAGACTTTAAGGCATCTCACTGGATCGTTCCGTCGATCAGTGTGTAGAGATTCCGTCGTAGCAGAGACAGAGGCTGCATCTCAAATCACACCCTATTCCCTATGTAGTGCACTACTTCTGACCAGAACCCTAGGCTTCATTGTTGTTATTGATTATTGATTAATGTACTACATTGTTGAGTGAGCTATAAGCACATAACCATTTTGATGCACCTTGTGTACCTGGTGTAAACTGTGTATGTGATGAATCCATTTGATTTGATGGTGCCATTTGGGACCCAGGTAGAGGCAGTGCTGCAGTGTTTGATTGATTGAGAGGACTCTACAGGTCTTAGTTTTACTGCTATCTATGTGATAAAAGTTTACAGTGCGCATACTGCCACTTCAGCCACTGTGTTTATCACGCCTCATCCCTGAGGCTGAAACTTCTGTTTAACTATCCTAATTCACAGACTATCACCTGTTTATAGCCCACACATTATCCTAGGCCTAATTGATTAGCTGTCGCAGCATTAAAGCATTACCAGTGTAGTGGCTACAGTATCTCTCGCTAGCAAGTAAACAACTTCCCATCAAACTTTCCATTATCACTGAGCCTGTTCTAGTCATGATAGTTATATCCACTGTTTTATGCAGGGTGACTGGTCAGTAAACCTAATTGAATGGATTTCCTGAGGCAATTTAGAATAATGAAGATATTCTGCTTTTCAATGTCTGTGAGGTAGTCTGTTGTTCCTGGTTACTGCACCCTGTAGGAAAGAAAACATTATTGAATGGATTCTTCACTTAGCTATATTGCCTTGTTTTACAACATAAAACATACCGCTTTTTGTTGTAGCCATGCATCCTTTCCTCCCCCTACCCTGGGGGCTGTGTGTGTGTGTGTGTGTGTGTGTGTGTGTGTGTGTGTGTGTGTGTGTGTGTGTGTGTGTGTGTGTGTGCGTGTGCGTGTGTGTGTGGGTGTGGGTGTGTGTGTGTGTGTGTGTAGCATGATACCAGGCAGCGCTGCTCCCCATGTTAGACTTTAAGGCATCTCACTGGATCGAAAAGAGATGGCTGCCTCGCTTCGTGTTCCTTGGAAAATATGCAGTATTTTGTTTTTTTACGTGTTATTTCTTACATCGGTACCCCGGGTAATCTTAGGTTTCATTACATACAGTCGGGAGGAACTACTGAATATACGATTAACGTCAACTCATCATCGTTCCTACCAGGAATATGACTTTCCCGAAACGGATCCAGTGTTTTGCCTTCCACACAATACAATGGATCTGATCCCAGCCGGCGACCCTGTGCGACGCCGAAAAAGGGGAAAACGTGGCGGTCTCGTGGTCAGGCTTCGGAGACGGGCACATCGCGCTCCACTCCCTAGCATACTACTCGCCAATGTCCAGTCTCTTGACAATAAGGTTGATGAAATCCGAGCACGGGTAGCATTCCAGAGAGACATCAGGGATTGCAACGTGCTCTGCTTCACGGAAACATGGCTAACTCAAGGGACGCTAACGGAGTCGGTGCAGCCAGCTGGTTTCTTCATGCATCGCGCCGACAGAAACAAACATCTTTCCGGTAAGAAGAGGGGCGGGGGGGTATGCCTTATGATTAACGAGAAGTGGTGTGATCATCATAACAACACACAAGAACTCAAGTCGTTCTGTTCACCTGATCTAGAACTCCTCACAATCAAATGTCGACCGCATTATCTACCAAGGGAATTCTCGTCAATCATAATCACAGCCGTATACATTCCCCCCCAAGCAGACACATCGATGGCCCTGAACGAACTTTATCTGACTCTTTGTAAACTGGAAACCACACACCCTGAGGCTGCATTCATCGTAGCTGGGGATTTTAACAAGGCTAATCTAAAAACAAAACTCCCTAAATTCTATCAGCATATCGATTGTGCTACCAGGGCTGGAAAAACACTAGACCATTGTTATACTAATTTCCGCGACGCTTATAAGGCCCTCCCCCGCCCCCCTTTCGGAAAAGCTGACCACGACTCCATTTTGTTGATTCCAGCCTACAAACAAAAACTCAAACAACAAGCTCCCGCGCTCAGGTCTGTTCAACGCTGGTCCGACCAATCTGAATCCACGCTTCAAGACTGCTTCGATCACGCGGATTGGAATATGTTCCGCATCGCGTCCAACAACAATATTGACGAATATGCTGATTCGGTGAGCGAGTTCATTAGGAAGTGCATTGACGATGTCGTACCCACAGCAACGATAAAAACATTCCCAAACCAGAAACCGTGGATTGACGGCAGCATTCGCGTGAAACTGAAAGCGCGAACCACTGCTTTTAACCAGGGCAAGGTGACCGGAAGCATGACCGAATACAAACAGTGTAGCTATTCTCTCCGCAAGGCAATCAAACAGGCTAAGTCTCAGTACAGAGACAAAATCGAGTCGAAATTCAACAGCTCAGACACAAGAGGTATGTGGCAGGGTCTACAGTCAATCACGGATTACAAAAAGAAAACCAGCCCCGTCGAGGACCAGGATGTCTTGCTCCCAGACAGGCTAAACAACTTTTTTGCCCGCTTTGAGGACAATACAGTGCCACTGACACGGCCCCCTACCAAAACCTGCGGGCTCTCCTTCACTGCAGCCGAGGTGAGTAAAACATTTAAACGTGTTAACCCTCGCAAGGCTGCAGGCCCAGACGGCATTCCCAGCCGCGTCCTCAGAGCATGCGCAGACCAGCTGGCTGGTGTGTTTACGGACATATTCAATCAATCCTTATCCCAGTCTGCTGTTCCCACATGCTTCAAGAGGGCCACCATTGTTCCTGTTCCCAAGAAAGCTAAGGTAACTGAGCTAAACGACTACCGCCCCGTAGCACTCACTTCCGTCATCATGAAGTGCTTTGAGAGACTAGTCAAGGACCATATCACCTCCACCCTACCGGACACCCTAGACCCACTCCAATTTGCTTACAGACCCAATAGGTCCACAGACGACGCAATCGCAACCACACTGCACACTGCCCTAACCCATCTGGACAAGAGGAATACCCATGTGAGAATGCTGTTCATCGATTACAGCTCAGCATTTAACACCATAGTACCCTCCAAACTCGTCATCAAGCTCGAGACCCTGGGTCTCGACCCCGCCCTGTGCAACTGGGTCCTGGACTTCCTGACGGGCCGCCCCCAGGTGGTGAGGGTAGGTAACAACATCTCCACCCCGCTGATCCTCAACACTGGGGCCCCACAAGGGTGCGTTCTGAGCCCTCTCCTGTACTCCCTGTTCACCCACGACTGCGTGGCCATGCACGCCTCCAACTCAATCATCAAGTTTGCGGATGACACTACAGTGGTAGGCTTGATCACCAACAACGACGAGACGGCCTACAGGGAGGAGGTGAGGGCCCTCGGAGTGTGGTGTCAGGAAAATAACCTCATACTCAACGTCAACAAAACAAAGGAGATGATTGTGGACTTCAGGAAACAGCAGAGGGAGCACCCCCCTATCCACATCGACGGGTCAGTAGTGGAGAAGGTGGAAAGTTTTAAGTTCCTCGGTGTACACATCACGGACAAACTGAATTGGTCCACCCACACAGACAGCGTTGTGAAGAAGGCGCAGCAGCGCCTCTTCAACCTCAGGAGGCTGAAGAAATTCGGCTTGTCACCAAAAGCACTCACAAACTTCTACAGATGCACAATCGAGAGCATCCTGTCGGGCTGTATCACCGCCTGGTACGGCAACTGCTCCGCCCACAACCGTAAGGCTCTCCAGAGGGTAGTGAGGTCTGCAGAACGCATCACCAGGGGCAAACTACCTGCCCTCCAGGACACCTACACCACCCGATGTCACAGGAAGGCCATAAAGATCATCAAGGACAACAACCACCCAAGCCACTGCCTGTTCACCCCGCTATCATCCAGAAGGCGAGGTCAGTACAGGTGCATCAAAGCAGGGACCGAGAGACTGAAAAACAGCTTCTATCTCAAGGCCATCAGACTGTTAAACAGCCACCACTAACATTTAGCGGCCGCTGCCAACATACTGACTCAACTCCAGCCACTTTAAAATTGGAAATTATGTAAAAATGTACCACTAGCCACTTTAAGCAATGCCACTTAATACAATGTTTACATACCCTACATTACCCATCTCATATGTATATATACTGTACTCTATATCATCTACTGCATCTTGCCATCTTTATGCAATACATGTACCACTAGCCACTTTAAACTATGCCACTTTATGTTTACATACCCTACAGTACTCATCTCATACGTATATACCGTACTCTATACCATCTACTGCATCTGCCATGCCGTTCTGTACCACCACTCATTCATATATCTTTATGTACATATTCTTTATCCCTTTACACTTGTGTGTGTGTGTAAGGTAGTAGTGTGGAATTGTTAGGTTAGATTACTGTTGGTTATTACTGCATTGTCGGAACTAGAAGCACAAGCATTTCGCTACACTCGCATTAACATCTGCTAACCATGTGTATGTGACTAATAAAATTTGATTTGATTTGATTTGACTCCATCATCATCCATCCCACCATAATCACAGAACCATTGAGTCCACCCTCCCCCTCTGTGGTGTGACAGTGACTTTATACCTCATACCACCGTCCTCTACTCTCCTTCTCCGTCCTCATACATACACACAGACGCCAAACAGCAAATGTATGATCTTTACATTAGCCCAGTGGCTTATGAGCTATCTGAATCAATCACTAGGGAGGGTAGTTTTAGCAGAGGCCCAGAGGAACAGATGGACATAGGTGTGTGTGTGTGTGTGTGTGTGTGTGTGTGTGTGTGTGTGTGTGTGTGTGTGTGTGTGTGTGTGTGTGTGTGTGTGTGTGTGTGTGTGTGTGTGTGTGTGTGTGTGTGTGTGTGTGTGTTCATTCGTTGTGTGCGTGTGTGTGTGTGTTCATTCGTCATGGATGTGTGCATGCATGTGGGTGTGGATGCTGGGCCATCTATGATATGCAACTCCGCTCTCCTCCCTTTCCTGTGAAAGGGAATTAGGGAGGCAGTTAATCAAAAGTGCATTAGCATACAAGCCCGTACTCCGCCCTTCTACCCCACTCATAATAGATGCTTAGTCTGAGAACGTGGGTCAAATAACAAAACACCACCACACCCACCACCACCACACCCACCACCACACCCACCACCACTACCACACCCACCACCACCACACCCACCACCACTACCACACCCACCACCACCACACCCACCACCACACCCACCACCACTACCACACCCACCACCACCACACCCACCACCACCACCACACCCACCACCACACCCACCACCACCACACCCACCACCACTACCACACCCACCACCACCACACCCACCACCACTACCACACCCACCACCACTACCACACCCACCACCACCACACCCACCACCACACCCACCACCACTACCACACCCACCACCACCACACCCACCACCACACCCACCACCACACCCACCACCACACCCAACACCACTACCACACCCACCACCACACCCACCACCACACCCACCACCACCACACCCACCACCACCACTACCACACCCACCACCACACCCACCACCACACCCACCACCACCACACCCTCCACCACCACACCCACCACCACCACACACCCACCACCACACCCACCACCACCACACCCACCACCACCACACCCACTACCACACCCACCACCACCACACCCACCACCACTACCACACCCATAACCACCACACCCACCACCACTACCACACCCACCACCACACCCACTACCACACCCACCACCACCACACCCACCACCACACCCACCACCACACCCTCCACCACCACACCCACCACCACCACACCCACTACCACACCCACCACCACCACACCCACCACCACCACACCCACCACCACACCCACCACCACCACCACACCCACCACCACACCCAACACCACCACACCCACTACCACACCCACCACCACCACACCCACCACCACTACCACACCCATAACCACCACACCCACCACCACTACCACACCCACCACCACACCCACTACCACACCCACCACCACCACACCCACCACCACACCCACCACCACACCCTCCACCACCACACCCACCACCACCACACCCACTACCACACCCACCACCACCACACCCACCACCACCACACCCACCACCACACCCACCACCACCACCACACCCACCACCACACCCAACACCACCACCACCACCACACCCACCACCACACCGACCACCACCACCACCACACCCACCACCACCACCACACCCACCACCACACCCACCACCACCACACCCACCACCACTACCACACCCACCACCACCACACCCACCACCACTACCACACCCACCACCACTACCACACCCACCACCACCACACCCACCACCACACCCACCACCACTACCACACCCACCACCACCACACCCACCACCACACCCACCACCACACCCACCACCACTACCACACCCACCACCACTACCACACCCACCACCACCACACCCACCACCACACCCACCACCACTACCACACCCACCACCACTACCACACCCACCACCACCACACCCACCACCACTACCACACCCACCACCACTACCACACCCACCACCACCACACCCACCACCACACCCACCACCACTACCACACCCACCACCACCACACCCACCACCACACCCACCACCACACCCACCACCACACCCACCACCACCACTACCACACCCACCACCACACCCACCACCACACCCTCCACCACCACACCCACCACCACCACACACCCACCACCACACCCACCACCACCACACCCACCACCACCACACCCACTACCACACCCACCACCACCACACCCACCACCACTACCACACCCACCACCACTACCACACCCACCACCACACCCACCACCACCACACCCACTACCACACCCACCACCACCACACCCATCACCACACCCACCACCACACCCTCCACCACCACACCCACCACCACCACACCCACTACCACACCCACCACCACCACACCCACCACCACCACACCCACCACCACACCCACCACCACCACACCCACCACCACCACCACACCCACCACCACACCCAACACCACCACACCCACCACCACACCCAACACCACCACCACCACCACACCCACCACCACACCCACCACCACACCGACCACCACCACACCCACCACCACACCCACCACCACACCCACCACCACCACCACACCCACCACCACACCCAACACCACCACCACACCCACCACCACACCCACCACCACACCCACCACCACCACCACACCCACCACCACCACTACCACACCCACCACCACCACACCCACCACCACACCCACCACCACACCCACCACCACCACCACACCCACCACCACACCCAACACCACCACCACACCCACCACCACCACACCCAACACCACCACCACCACCACCACACCCACCACCACACCCACCACCACCACACCCACCACCACACCCAACACCACCACACCCACCACCACACCCACCACCACCACACCCACCAACACACCCACCACCACACCCACCACCACCACCACCACACCCACCACCACCACCACCACCACACCCACCAACACCACCACACCCACCACCACCACACCCACCACCACCACACCCACCAACACACCCACCACCACACCCACCACACCCACCACCACCACCACACCCACCACCACCACCACACCCACCACCACCACACCCACCACCACCACACCCACCACCACACCCACCACCACACCCAACACCACCACCACACCCACCACCACACCCACCACCACACCCACCACCACACCCACCACCACACCCACCACCACACCCAACACCACCACCACACCCACCACCACCACACCCGACACCACCACACCCACAACCACCACCACACCCACCACCACCACACCCACAACCACCACCACACCCACCAACACACCCACCACCACACCCACCACACCCACCACCACACCCACCACCACACCCACCACCACACCCAACACCACCACCACACCCACCACCACACCCACCACCACACCCACCACACCCACCACCACACCCACCACCACACCCACCACCACACCCAACACCACCACCACACCCACCACCACACCCACCACCACACCCACCACCACACCCGACACCACCACACCCACAACCACCACCACACCCACCACCACATCCACCAACACCCAACACCACCACCACCAACACCACCAACACCACCACCACATCCACTACCACACCACCATCACACCCACCACCACCACACCCACCACACCACCATCACACCCACACCCACCACCACATCCACCAACACCCAACACCACCACCACCAACACCACCACCACATCCACCACCACACCACCATCACACCACCATCACACCCACCACCACCATCACACCCACCACCACCATCACACCCACCACCACATCCACCAACACCCAACACCACCACCACCAACACCACATCCACCACCACACCACCATCACACCACCATCACACCCACCACCACCATCACACCCACCACCACCACCACACCCAACACCACCACCTTCAACATCACCACCACACCCACCACCACCATCACACCCAACACCACCACCTTCAACATCACCACCACACCCACCACCACCATCACACCCAACACCACCACCTTCAACATCACCACCACACCCACCACCACCAGCACACACACCACCACCACACACCATCATCTCCCCTACTACACTCTCTATCCTTGCCTCTCCCCGTTCACTCTTCACCCTTTCTCTAAATGTGTCTTGTTCTTTCCCCCCATCTCTCCGTTCCTTACCCCTCTCTGTCCATGCTGAGGATGTGACATCAGTAGACCCCCAGGCCCCAACACACATTGTCAGGGTAGACGGGGTGGGTGCTAACGAAGAGGGTCTTGCAGTGTTTACCCTATAAATCCCCATCTCATCCCCAGCCGTTCAATCATGCAATGTCACACGGTAAGAAACACCAGACGCTACTATCTGCAAATTGCTCATAACCCCGACTCAGTGTACTATAATGCCAGGAGTGTTTGAATAAATTGTCTCACACAAGCAGAGCTGATTCTCCTGAGATCTCTGGCTCTCCTTCAGTGTTGTTTGCTGTAGGCCTAGTAGGTTGTTGCTGGCTGTTAGCTGGCCACTGTGTTTTACCTCTGTGTCTCATCGTGTCAGAACAGAGCTGATTAAATATTAATATCTTACAAAGTCAGGCTGCTGTATTAATTCAGCTAAAGAGCAACGAATGCCCAGCTGAGTAGAGGACCTCTGATCAAGGTTTTTAACAGAGAGAGTGGAGATGATTGGCGTGCAGGTGGGAGGAGTGTGTGTGTGTGTGTGTGTGTGTGTGTGTGTGTGTGTGTGTGTGTGTGTGTGTGTGTGTGTGTGTGTGTGTGTGTGTGTGTGTGTGTGTGTGTGTGTGTGTGTGTGTTTGCGTGCGTGCGTGCGAGTGTATTTTGCTTGTCTGTGTGTGTTACGATGTGAGTGTGTTACGACGTATGCGTGTTACAATGTATGTGTGTAACGATGGGTGTGTGTGCCTTAGGTAGCCACCTTCAAAAAGTTGGGTGAGATGAAAGTCGTGGAGGAGGAGTCACGGAGAAACTATGATCTCAGTCCAAAAAACTGTCGATAAGCCTGTCAATATACCTTACACAGTCTGCAACACTGCACTAGGCCTACCTGTGAGCACTTACTGATACAGAGAAAGAGAGAGGGAGAGAGACATATAGCGGTAAAGAGAGAAAGGTACAGAGGGTGAAAGAGAGGGGTACAGAGACAGAGAGAGGTAAAGAGAGAGTTAAAGAGCGAGAGGTTAAGAAAGAGAGAGAGGTAAAGAAAGAGAGAGAGGTAAAGAAAGAGAGAGAGGGGGGGTAAAGAGGGAGGGAGGTAAAGAGGGAGAGAGAGCGAGGTAAAGAAAGAGAGAGAGGGGGGGGGTAAAGAGGGAGAGAGAGAAATCCAATCGAGGTCCCTGAGGTTCCAACACTGCCCAACACTGACCTTTAGAAGGAGACAAGAGGAAACCTTCCTGAAGACAACTTTCATCTCCAGTTTAATGATACCATCAGCTGGCAGGGAATTACCAATAGGGTCTGACTACCTTGGCTTCCAGATTGTTCTGCATTCTAAGCTACCTGTACACCGTTGCCAATAATGCAACAAATTGGCTAAAGCAGAAACACACTAGCAACCCGGCTCGTTTCCCAACCTTGGGTCTTGTACATTATGCCAACTATATTAATTCTCAATGGGTGTAGTGCTGTTCTTCTGTAGTTTATCTTGCCTGTTGATTGTCACTACAGTCAGTGATGCATTGAGGAGATAAACTGCATCCTCCAAGATGCGTCAGTCCCTCCACAGATTGAAGCAGAACATACTATATATTTTTTTATTTATTTAACCTTTATTTAACCCCCCAACACACATAGATCCTCCTCTCCCATCTTCTTTTAATCCAAAATCATTGCTTGGACACAGCAGACTGGCTCTCCATGTTCCCAGCCACAATAGCCATCTGCTGATGAGGAGATAGCTAGCTGCTTGGTCAAATGGGATTTTAGGAAGAGACTCCATTTTGGTTCATGAAACGCAAAAGAAAAAACGAATTTAAAAGCAGACACATTTACAACCGGCTCACGTGAGACCCAGCCATTCACTGAGAACCCAGATGAAGTGATAGAGCCTGGCAATTCCTACCTAAACCCAAAGTCACCAAACAGAACCTGAATAGAACAAACCCTGGCAACACTTACACTGCTGAAACACACAGAAAAATAAGCACCAAGATGGCACTCAATTTGCACTATATAGGGAATAGGGTGCCATTTCGTTCACAAACATTATTCCTTATATAGGCCCTGGTCTAAAGTAGTGCACTATATAGGGAATAGGGTGCCATTTAGGACACAGTCACAGTCTATCCCTCACCAGGACCCTCGAACATTGGAAAATATCATGTAAAATAAAAAATAAATTACTTTTTTTATATGAAATAAACCCACAGCAGGCACAATATATTGATCTGGGGGGTTGCTATGGCGGGTTGCTGGGTGAGTTGCCAGCCGGTGGCAGTCTAAAATGTATAATTGATGGAGCAGCGTTTGACACTGTGTGTAATGTTATCTAGAACATAGTCCTATTGGGCCCTCTCTGGCTGGGAATGGGGAGGAGAGGGGAGACAGAGAGAAGAGGGAGGGTGGGGGGAGGATGGTAGTGTGTAACCTAGAACATAGTCCTATTGGGCCCTCTCTGGCTGGGAATGGGGAGGAGAGGGGAGACAGAGAGAAGAGGGAGGGTGGGGGGAGGATGGTAGTGTGTAATCTAGAATATAGTCCTATTGGGCCCTCTCTGGCTGGGAATGGGGAGGAGAGGGGAGACAGAGAGAAGAGGGAGGGTGGGGGGAGGATGGTAGTGTGTAATCTAGAACATAGTCCTATTGGGCCCTCTCTGGCTGGGAATGGGGAGGAGAGGGGAGACAGAGAGAAGAGGGAGGGTGGGGGGAGGATGGTAGTGTGTAATCTAGAACATAGTCCTATTGGGCCCTCTCTGGCTGGGAATGGGGGAGGAGAGGGGAGACAGATAGAAGAGGGAGGGTGGGGGGAGGATGGTAGTGTGTAATCTAGAACATAGTCCTATTGGGCCCTCTCTGGCTGGGAATGGGGGAGGAGAGGGGAGACAGAGAGAGAAGAGGGAGGGTGGGGGGAGGATGGTAGTGTGTAATCTAGAACATAGTCCTATTGGGCCCTCTCTGGCTGGGAATGGGGAGGAGAGGGGAGACAGAGAGAAGAGGGAGGGTGGGGGGGGGATGGTAGTGTGTAATCTAGAATATAGTCCTATTGGGCCCTCTCTGGCTGGGAATGGGGGAGGAGAGGGGAGACAGAGAGAAGAGGGAGGGTGGGGGGAGGATGGTAGTGTGTAATCTAGAATATAGTCCTATTGGGCCCTCTCTGGCTGGGAATGGGGGAGGAGAGGGGAGACAGAGAGAGAAGAGGGAGGGTGGGTGGGGGGAGGATGGTAGTGTGTAATCTAGAATATAGTCCTATTGGGCCCTCTCTGGCTGGGAATGGGGGAGGAGAGGGGAGACAGAGAGAAGAGGGAGGGTGGGGGGAGGATGGTAGTGTGTAATCTAGAACATAGTCCTATTGGGCCCTCTCTGGCTGGGAATGGGGGAGGAGAGGGGAGACAGAGAGAAGAGGGAGGGTGGGGGGAGGATGGTAGTGTGTAATCTAGAACATAGTCCTATTGGGCCCTCTCTGGCTGGGAATGGGGGAGGAGAGGGGAGACAGAGAGAAGAGGGAGGGTGAGGGGAGGATGGTAGTGTGTAATCTAGAACATAGTCCTATTGGGCCCTCTCTGGCTGGGAATGGGGAGGAGAGGGGAGACAGAGAGAAGAGGGAGGGTGGGGGGAGGATGGTAGTGTGTAATCTAGAACATAGTCCTATTGGGCCCTCTCTGGCTAGGAATGGGGAGGAGAGGGGAGACAGAGAGAAGAGGGAGGGTGAGGGGAGGATGGTAGTGTGTAATCTAGAACATAGTCCTATTGGGCCCTCTCTGGCTGGGAATGGGGAGGAGAGGGGAGACAGAGAGAAGAGGGAGGGTGGGGGGAGGATGGTAGTGTGTAATCTAGAACATAGTCCTATTGGGCCCTCTCTGGCTGGGAATGGGGAGGAGAGGGGAGACAGAGAGAAGAGGGAGGGTGAGGGGAGGATGGTAGTGTGTAATCTAGAACATAGTGTTATTGGGCCCTCTCTGGCTGGGAATGGGGGAGGAGAGGGGATGGAGGGTGGGGGGAGGGAGGAGGGTAGTATGTAATCTAGGATATAATTCCATTGGGCATCCTCTGGCTAGTGTTGGAAAGGGTTGGGGGAGAGAATGGGGAGAGAGGTGTGGTAGCAGTGTTGTTTGTGGAAAGGGGGAGGAGGGAGAGATGGGGAGATGGGTGATGTAGTAGAATTTGTGGAAAGGGAGAGCAGAGATTGGCTGTCTGGGCCAAGTGTAAAGTTGAGGTATTGTACATCAGTTTTTTTCTCACTCCAGGAACCCCATTGGTTAGCTGGGGAACAGGAACAATGGTATTATTTCTTAATTGTATTTTTGTTTAATTTAACCTTTATTTAACTAGGCAAGTCAGTTAAGAACAAATTCTTATTTTGCAATGACGGCCTACCCCGGCCAAACCCATGCCCTAACCCGGACGACACTGGGCCAATTGTGCGCCGCCCTATGGGACTCCTGATCACGGCCGGTTATGATACAGGCCGGGATCGGACCAGGGTCTGTAGTGACGCTTCTAGCACTGAGATGCAGCGCCTTAGAACGCTGCGCCACTCGGTTTGGCTGGAAGGAACGCTGTGTGTGTGTGTTCGTGTTCATGTTCATGTTTGTGTGCTTTTGGTGTGTTTGAGTGTGTGCTCTCGGTGTTTGAGTGTGTGTTCTCGGTTTGAGTGTGTGCTCCCGGTGTGTGTGTGTGTGTGTGTGTGTGTGTGTGTGTGTGTGTGTGTGTGTGAGTGTGAGTGTGAGTGTGGGTGTGTGTGTGTGTGTGTGTGTGTGTGTGTGTGTGTGTGTGTGTGTGTGTGTGTGTGTGTGTGTGTTTTTGACCTGGTGTCAAAGTGACTGTGTCTGTTTTTTTGTCTTACTCAGACATTTGAGGCGGGATCGATTTGAGCAACATGATAACTGAGTTATCTAACTGTTTCATTGACTGACTGTGTTGTCTCCTCTGTCTCTCTCTCTCTCTCTCTCTCTCTCTCTCCCTCTCTCCACTGATAGGTCGACAGACGTGCCCACCTGAGAAGTTTGACTGTGGGGGGTCAACCAGCAAGTGTGTCTCGTTGTCATGGAGATGTGACGGCGAAAGGGACTGCGAGAACGGAGCGGACGAGGACCAGTGTTCCGCAGGTAAGACTGAAGCGGGCGGGGGCGATTCAGAAGAGAGAGAGAAATACAGAGAGAGAGAGAGAGAAATACTGAGAGAGAGAGAGAAATACAGAGAGAGAGAGAGAAATACAGAGAGAGACAGAGAGAGAGAAATACAGAGAGAGAGAGAGAGAAATACTGAGAGAGAGAGAAATACTGAGAGAGAGAGAGAAATACAGAGAGAGACAGAGAGAGAGAAATACAGAGAGAGAGAGAGAGAAATACTGAGAGAGAGAGAAATACAGAGAGAGAGAGAGAGAGAGAGAGAGAGAGAGAGAGAGAGAGAGAGAGAGATACAGAGAGCGACAGAGAGAGAGAGACAGAGAGAGAGACAGAGAGAGAGAGAGTAATACAGAGAGAGAGAAATAGAATAATGGTTAGATCCTCTGTTGAGAGAAAAACAAAGACAGACTAAATGTAATTAAAGCGTGAGTGAAGAGAAGATAGGTATATGTTCCTCATGATCATTTGTTTCGGCTTGTGGAGAGAAGAAACATATTTTAAGGAGCTGAAGGTGTTGGTACAAATAGCAGGCGTGGTATTTTTAGCTCTGAGTCCCAGCTGCCAGTGTTGTTGGTGTGTGTTGATGTGTAGAACCTTCAGACTTCAGAGTTGTTTCCACCACTGACTTTTCCTTGATCAATTCTCCCTGACGCTGTGTGAGACTGTCGTTTCCTCCCTGACGCTGTGTGAGACTGTCGTTTCCTCCCTGACGCTGGGTGAGACTGTCGTTTCCTCCCTGACGCTGGGTGAGACTGTCGTTTCCTCCCTGACGCTGTGTGAGACTGTCGTTTCCTCCCTGACGCTGGGTGAGACTGTCGTTTCCTCCCTGACGCTGTGTGAGACTGTCGTTTCCTCCCTGACGCTGGGTGAGACTGTCGTTTCCTCCCTGACGCTGGGTGAGACTGTCGTTTCCTCCCTGACGCTGTGTGAGACTGTCGTTTCCTCCCTGACGCTGGGTGAGACTGTCGTTTCCTCCCTGACGCTGTGTGAGACTGTCGTTTCCTCCCTGACGCTGGGTGAGACTGTCGTTTCCTCCCTGACGCTGTGTGAAACTGTCGTTTTCTCCCTGACGCTGGGTGAGACTGTCGTTTCCTCCCTGACGCTGTGTGAGACTGTCGTTTCCTCCCTGACGCTGTGTGAGACTGTCGTTTCCTCCCTGACGCTGTGTGAGACTGTCGTTTCCTCCCTGACGCTGGGTGAGACTGTCGTTTCCTCCCTGACGCTGCGTGAGACTGTCGTTTCCTCCCTGACGCTGGGTGAGACTGTCGTTTCCTCCCTGACGCTGTGTGAGACTGTCGTTTCCTCCCTGACGCTGGGTGAGACTGTCGTTTCCTCCCTGACGCTGTGTGAGACTGTCGTTTCCTCCCTGACGCTGTGTGAGACTGTCGTTTCCTCCCTGACGCTGTGTGAGACTGTCGTTTCCTCCCTGACGCTGGGTGAGACTGTCGTTTCCTCCCTGACGCTGGGTGAGACTGTCGTTTCCTCCCTGACGCTGGGTGAGACTGTCGTTTCCTCCCTGACGCTGTGTGAGACTGTCGTTTCCTCCCTGACGCTGGGTGAGACTGTCGTTTCCTCCCTGACGCTGTGTGAGACTGTCGTTTCCTCCCTGACGCTGTGTGAGACTGTCGTTTCCTCCCTGACGCTGGGTGAGACTGTCGTTTCCTCCCTGACGCTGCGTGAGACTGTCGTTTCCTCCCTGACGCTGGGTGAGACTGTCGTTTCCTCCCTGACGCTGTGTGAGACTGTCGTTTCCTCCCTGACGCTGGGTGAGACTGTCGTTTCCTCCCTGACGCTGGGTGAGACTGTCGTTTCCTCCCTGACGCTGGGTGAGACTGTCGTTTCCTCCCTGACGCTGGGTGAGACTGTCGTTTCCTCCCTGACGCTGTGTGAGACTGTCGTTTCCTTGATCAATTCTCCCTGACGCTGTGTGAGTGGAAAAGCAGGTTTCTACAGCAGCTCATAAGTAGGGTATATTTGTCTCTGTGAATGGCTGAGATTGAAACGTCATCCTTCCGTCTGTCTGTCCGTCTGTCTGTCTGTATGTCCGTCCGTCCGTCCGTCAGTCCGTCCGTCTGTCTGTCTGTCTGTCTGTATGTCCGTCCGTCCGTCAGTCCGTCCGTCTGTCTGTCTGTATGTCCGTCCGTCCGTCCGTCAGTCCGTCCGTCTGTCTGTCTGTCTGTCTGTCTGTCTGTATGTCCGTCCGTCCGTCCGTCTGTCTGTCTGTGTGTAGTGAGAAGGCTGTCAAGGTAGTGCTCACACGCATTATATGTCTCACACACATACACACACACATATATCCTTCCCCGCTCACACACACTCCCGTCCACACGGCAGGCCAGAGAGAAATCGTCCACCTTGTGTTTCTCCACCCAATACGAGAGCCATAAAAGCAGCATTGATTTCCCCCTGCTTAGACATGTGACCTATAGTAATATTGATCTCCCTGCGTCTCCCGTTTAGAGGATATTATGTATCATATATATAACCTTTACCAGATCTAACAGCTTCCTGCCAGGCCATTAGGGAAAACAAAAGGGCCTCTCGAAATACAGGTTTTTACTGAATACACACACACACACACACCAGAGGAGGCTGGTGGGATATTCTATAGGAGAATGGTCTCATTGTAATGGCTGGAATGGAATGAATGGAACCGTCAAACGTGGTTTCCATGTGTTTGATTTGTTTTGACTCCGTTCCATTTATTCCATTCCAGCCATTACAATGAGCCAGTATAGCTCCTCCCACCAGCCTCCTCTGACACACACACACACACACACACACAGGTTTTCGGTGTTATCCGAGGTCAAACCTAAAATAGACCAACACACACTGAGACTGTCTGAAGCTGGAGGGGCGATGATCTTCACTTCGCCCTCTATCTCTCTCCCCTCTCTCCCCTCTATCTCTCTCCCCTCTATCTCTCTCCCCTCTCTCCCCTCTATCTCTCTCCCCTCTATCTCTCTCCCCTCTCTCCCCTCTATCTCTATCCCCTCTCTCCCCTCTATCTCTCTCCCCTCTCTCCCCTCTATCTCTATCCCCTCTCTCCCCTCTATCTCTCTCCACCCTCTCCCCTCTATCTCTATCCCCTCTCTCCCCTCTCTCCCCTCTCTCCCCTCTCTCCCCTCTCTCTGGTGCCCACACATGCAGTGAGATGGCTGAAGAACAGATACGTGTGGGCTCTAGTCACAGCAGGATATGACCTCACAGACCAGGCAGAGGCATTTCATCCTGTGGTACTATCTTGTGTCCAATATCTCTCAGCTAGTTGACTCTAGTTTACCCTGAGTTAGCCATAATGTTTAGTCCTAGTGTTAGTCCTAGTGTTTAGTCCTAGTGTTTAGCCTTCATTCCCTCAGAGAGAGAGAGAGAGAGAGAGAGTCGTAGCATACACCTTGGGGCGGCAGGTATCCTAGTGGTTAGAGGCAGGTATCCTAGTGGTTAGAGGCAGGTAGCCTAGTGGTTAGAGGCAGGTAGCCTAGTGGTTAGAGGCAGGTATCCTAGTGGCTAGAGGCAGGTAGCCTAGTGGTTAGAGGCAGGTATCCTAGTGGTTAGAGGCAGGTATCCTAGTGGTTAGAGGCAGGTATCCTAGTGGTTAGAGGCAGGTATCCTAGTGGTTAGAGGCAGGTAGCATAGAGGTTAGAGGCAGGTAGCCTAGTGGTTAGAGACAGGTAGTCTAGTGGTTAGAGGCAGGTAGTCTAGTGGTTAGAGGCAGGTAGCCTAGTGGTTAGAGGCAGGTAGCCTAGTGGTTAGAGGCAGGTAGCCTAGTGGTTAGAGGCAGGTAGCCTAGTGGTTAGAGGCAGGCAGCCTAGCGGTTAGAACGTTGGACTAGTAACCAAAAGGTTGCAAGATCGAATCCCCGAGTTGACAAGGTAAAAATCTGTTGTTCTGCCCCTGAACAAGGCAGTTAACTCACTGTTCCTAGGCTGTCATTGAAACTAAGAATTTGTTCTTAACTTCTAGTTCCTCCCAATCCCGGATCCGGGAGCACCCCCCACAGTAAAAAAGCTGACTAGCATAGCCTGGCATAGCGTCACAAGTAAATACTAGCATCTAAATATCATTAAATCACAAGTCCAAGACACCAGATGAAAGATACAGATCTTGTGAATCCAGCCATCATTTCTGATTTTTAAAATGTTTTACAGGGAAGACACAATATGTAAATCTATTAGCTAAGCACGATAGCAAAAGACACAACTTTTTTTTCTCCACCATTTTTTTCCTGCATGGGCAGCTATCACAATTTCGACTAAATAAAGATATATATAGCCACTAACCAAGAAAAAACTTCATAAGATGACAGTCTGATAACATATTTATGGTATAGCATATGTTTTTTTAGAAAAATTTGCATATTTCAGGTATAAATCACAGTTCTACATTGCAGCTGCAATCTGAAATAGCGTTGGAAGCAGCCGGAATAATTACAGAGACCGACGTCAATTACCAAAATACTCATCCTAAAACATTTCTGAAAAATACACAGCATACAGCAAATGAAAGACCAACATCTTGTGAATCCAGCCATCATTTCTGATTTTTAAAATGTTTTACAGGGAAGACACAATATGTAAATCGATTAGCTAACCACGTTAGCAAAAGACACCACTTTTTTTACTCCACCAGTTTTTTACTCCATCAGTAGCTTTCACTAATTCGACTAAATAAAGATATATATAGCCACTAACCAAGAAACAACTTCATAAGATGACAGTCTGATAACATATTTATGGTATAGCATATGTTTTTTTAGAAAAATGTGCATTTTTCAGGTATAAATCATAGTTTACCATTGCAGCCACTATCACAAAACTCACCAAAGCGACTAGAATAACTACAGAGAGCAACGTGTATTACCTAATTAATCATCATAAAACATTTCTTAAAAATACACAGCGTACAGCAATTGAAATACACAGATCTTTTGAATCCAGACAATATTTCAGATTTTCTAAGTGTTTTACAGCGAAAACACAATATATCGTTATATTAGCATACCACATGAGCTAACATCACCCCAGCATTGATTCAAGGCAAAAAGCGCGATAACGTTATCACCACCAAAATATATAAATTTTTTCACTAACCTTCTCAGAATTCTTCAGATGACAGTCCTGTAACATCATATTACACAATGCATATAGAGTTTGTTCGAAAATGTGCATATTTAGCATCACAAATCGTGGTTATGCAATGTAATCTGTCAAAACATGGCATGCATTCTGGCCGGCGCCATCTTGGAAAGGCACCTAAGTTTACGATTATTTATCGATTAGATTGACTAAAAAAATACAGGTTGGACAGCTAATGAAAGATGCATTAGTTATTAATGCAACCGCTGAGTTAGATTTTTAAAATTAACGTTACTAGACATACAGTGTGCGTTACAGCCAGACTAGTGCCGCAACAATGGCCGACAAATGCGTTTACATTTTTCCACATAAATACGGAATAAAATCATAAATAGCTCTTACTTTTGGACGAGCTTCCATCAGTATCTTGGGCAAGGTGTCCTTTGTCCAAAAGAATCGTTGCTTTGTTGTAAAACGTCCTCTTCAACTTCGGAACTAGCAGCTAACAATAGCTACGTGGCACACACATGTCCAAATCCTCAAACGCAATACTACGAAAATTCCGAAAATAGCAATATACTCGCATAAACTGATATAAATCGGTTTCAAATAACGTCGTTATGATGTTTCTAACACCTATATCGAATTAAATCACAGACGGATATATCTTAGGCCGATAACAAGAGCTTTTCAACATGCCATTCTGATGTCCTCTCTTGCGCCTTGGCGAGCGTCCAAAAGAACGGACATGTCACTCCATTGCCTTTTATAAACTCTGAGAAATACGTAGAGACTCCATTCCACTTCTCATTGGTTACTGACATCCAGGGGAAGGCGGGTGCAGTTCATTTCGAACCATAGGGCACACACAGAGCTTTAAACTGATCTGAGAACAGAGACTATTTTTCTGACCTTCGCATGTCCTGTCATGATTTTCGCTGTAGAAAGAGTTCTGGTTCACCCACAGACATAATTCAAACGGTTTTAGAAACTAGAGATTGTTTTCTATCCAATAGTAATAATAATATGCATATTGTACGAGCAAGAATTGAGTATGAGGCAGTTTAATTTGGAGACGATATTTTCCAAAGTGGAAACAGCACCCCCTGTATTGAGAAAAGGATTATCTGACTTGCCTAGTTAAATAAATAAATAAATAAATAAAAAACAATGCCGTAGACTAACCTTAGCATCAATCAATTCACTCGTGATAGTGTGTTGCCAGTATTCAGCCACACTGTATCCCTATAGTCACACAGTATTATATAATCTCATCTCTGTATATCTCTCTCCTTCGTTACATTTGGGAGTTTGTAGACGGGTAATGAAAGCATAAGCTGTTGTTGATGTAGTCATGCAAGCCAATCGGCCGTGCGTCTCAGCCTGTATCACATCCTCTCACACCCTAATGGATCGAAATACAAAGGGAGCTCCTCTATCGTTATTCATCACATTGAAATGACACGGCTATCAAGGAAACTTCTCACATATCTCATTCCCTTTTCATTTCTATTGTATTGACACCGGGGGGCACTTATATTGGCTGCACGTTCGTTCTATCGCCTTTTTATCTATCACAACCATATACGAAGTGGAAAATAAGATTGGTTATTACATCTTAGAAATATTTCATGGAGGTTCTGATGATAATTGATTTCCTGCCTGATGTGGTATGTCCGTCTGTGATCCTGGCTCTCCAGCTGTAATAACCTGCAGAAATGGGTTTTTGATCTATGATTTAAGAGAGGGAGTATATGGGGCTGCATGCATATCACTGTGAACGCTGTCAGACTCTGATGATCTGTATCCCAACTCCTTCAACTGGAAGATGAATCATTCTGTGTTTCGAACAGAAAAACCCTGTTCCTCTAAATTTTGGAGGTACAGAATTGTTTAAGCTGTTATTTCAAATAGTAATTGTTAGGTATTGTTGGCACGTTAATACACCGCAGTATGCACACGTCAGCTTCCATTCCTCTATAACGAAACCTGGATATGTGCTAAATACAGGAGATTCGGCTAGCAGAAATACTATTTTTAATATATGTTTGTGCTGCAGAGTACTGAATACACCCCTCCCTCCCTCCAACCCCCCCCCCCCACACACACACACACACACACACACACACACACACACACACACACACACACACACACACACACACACACACACACACACACACACACACATACGCATCCCTGCCTCCACCCTTTAGCTCCTGCTCTAGTTCTCTCTTCTCCCCTCCCTCCCCATCCCCCTACCTCCTCACACACCCCCCTCTACTCCCTATTTCCCCCTCCCTGTGGAATCAGCTGCTAATTGAGCTTATCCATATGTTGAATTATACATGGTCCAGGCTGGAAGGGTCTTTATTTGATTTTAAAAGCCCTCTGAAGAAAGTTTAGCAGCTTTTAATTTATGATAATGTGGAATCAGGTTCATTTAGGCACCCAGGTCCTCCCGCTGCTCCTAGCTGGAGTTGGGATGGGAGGATGGGGATGGTGGTGCTGTTACTTCTGAATGAATGGAGAGATGAACGGGGGAGTAAAGGCAATGGGGGGGAAAATAGGGAGAGAGGCTGTAGCTTTCATGTTGACCACGGAATTCACACATCAAAAGGCTTGGTTTGTTGTGTGCCTGTGTGTTTTCGCATGGTTCGTCTGAATCTTATGGATGTGTGTCATTTCTGTCCAAGCAGCAGAGTGAGTCTCTCTGTCCCAAGGTAATGAGTCAGGCTCTCTCAGGCTCAATAATAATGACTAATTTGTTCATGTTGAACAACGATCACCACAGAAGTCAGGTTCAATTCAGCAGAGCTCCGCGGTCTGTCTGTCTCAGGGACTTAGAGTGCAACAATATGTTTCTAATTTATTTATACAGAAGATGATTTGACTGTCAGGCCGCAGGTCTGTGGAGAGAGAAAAGGACGGGTATATTATTACAGAGGAACAACATATTCAATGTTGCCCCATGTGTCTGCTTTTCTCACATAAATAGAGTATATATATACACACAGACACACACACACACACACACACACACACACACACACACACACACACACACACACACACACACACACACACACACACACATGAGGGTATAGGGATGGAGGTAGAGAGACATACACACACACACACAGGTAAAAATGTTTTAGTACATTACTTTTAACTCCCTGCCTTACCACAGTAGCTTAGTTTCTAGTGTAGCAGGCGGTGTGGTCCTGAGGGAGTTAGCTGTAATGCAGCAGGCGGTGTGGTCCTGAGGGAGTTAGCTATAGTTTACAGGCAGTGTGGTCCTGGGGGAGTTAGCTGTAGTGTACAGGCAGTGTGGTCCTGGGGGAGTTAGCTCTAGTGTACAGGCAGTGTGATCCTGAGGGAGTTAGCTATAGTTTACAGGCAGTGTGGTCCTGAGGGAGTTAGCTGTAGTGTACAGGCAGTGTGGTCCTGAGGGAGTTAGCTATAGTTTACAGGCAGTGTGGTCCTGAGGGAGTTAGCTGTAGTGTACAGGCAGTGTGGTCCTGAGGGAGTTAGCTGTAGTGTATCAGGCAGTGTGGTCCTGAGGGAGTTAGCTGTAATGCAGCAGGCGGTGTGGTCCTGAGGGAGTTAGCTATAGTTTACAGGCAGTGTGGTCCTGAGGGAGTTAGCTGTAGTGTAGCAGGCAGTGTGATCCTGAGGGAGCTCTTAACTAGCTGGGGTCTTAGTTCCTAGTGTACAGGCAGTGTGGTCCTGAGGGAGTTAGCTGTAGTGTACAGGCAGTGTGGTCCTGAGGGAGTTAGCTGTAGTGTAGCAGGCAGTGTTGTCCTGAGGGAGCTCTTAACTAGCTGGGGTCTTAGTTCCTAGTGTACAGGCAGTGTGGTCCTGAGGGAGTTAGCTGTAGTGTACAGGCAGTGTGGTCCTGAGGGAGTTAGCTGTAGTGTACAGGCAGTGTGGTCCTGAGGGTGCTCTTAGCTAGCTGTGATCTGAACATCTGAAGAACACACTGCTACAAATAGACTCTTATAGCTACAGCTACATACTATAGTTATAAGGCAAGTCCACTACCTAATATTGCCATTCTGTACAGTACACTGCTGTACCAACTAGCCATACACAAGACAGGGAGAGCTGTGCTCAGGGTCAAGTAGAGTTTATACTGGGCGGTTAAGAGCGTTCGGCCAGTAACTGAAATGTCGCTGGTTTGAATCCCCAAGCCGGTAAGGTGGAGAAATCTGCCGTTCTGCCCTTGAGCAAGGCAGTTAACCCACAACAACTGCTCTCTCTGCACCTCTCTGATTCAGAGGGGTTGGGTTAAATGCGGAAGACACATTTCAGTTGAATGCATTCATTTGTGCAACTGACTAGGTTTCCCCCTTCCCCTTCATGTCCCAGGTTAACCTGAGTGTGTAATACATCACTATATCTCTGGAATCCCCTCCGCTGTGGCGTGGAGCACAGTGGAGCTTGTTCAATCAATGAGCTGTCTGTCACGGCAGGAGTGTACAGTTCACTTTTAGAAAAAAGGGTTGCAAAGGGGTTCTTTAGCTGTCCCCGTAGGAGAACCCTTTTTTGTTTCCCTCTGTGGAAAGGGTTCTGCATGGAACCAAAACAAGTTCTTCAAAGGGTTCTCCTATGGCAGGGATCATCACCTAGATTCAGCCGTGGGCCAATTTATTTCTTTAGCGGATGGTCAAGGGGCCGGAACATAATTATAAATAATTTGTAGACTGCAAATTGACCGCAAGAAGCCCAAACGGCTATAATATTTGATACTAAAACATCATTTTTGTATCATTTCAAACCTTGTTTACATTTGTATACAAACACATATATTTCTCTATTATGCGTTTGAATACTTTGGAACAGATTTTAAAAATTAAAATCACTTGGAACTAATTTGTTGGTCTTTTTCCAGTCTTTTGTGAGTGTAGGGAGCAGCGGTGGTGTAACCTAGCCTGTAGTGGTGTGGTTGGATTAGCCAGCCCTAGCCTATACTGACTGTGTTACTCTGTGCTCTACAGGCCTGGGAAATCCTGTCAGGAGAGGCCCAAGGGACTTGTTGCTCTTTTCACATCAGTAAAACAGTGTTGCGTGCCTGAACTAGGATCGATGCTGTAGGGAGGAGAGTTGCTGTTTCTGAGTGTGTGTGTGTGTGGGGGGGGGGGGGGGGGGGGGGTGAATAAACACACACACACCTTGATATTCTCACCTGTCCAGCCTGCACAAAATAAATACAGTTTCCAGCCTATTATTTGATAACAGATCAAGAGAGTTTGGAAGAGTCCACCCACCTTTATAAATTAGAGAGGAAGAGCTGTGTGTGTGTGTGTGTGTGTGTGTGTGTGTGTGTGTGTGTGTGTGTGTGTGTGTGTGTGTGTGTGTGTGTGTGTGTGTGTGTGTGTGTGTGTGTGTGTGTGTGTGTGTGTGTGTGTGTGTGTGTGTGTGTGTTTGAATCCCGAACACTCGACTTGGCGCAGCATTCAGTCTCCATTAAAAAGCCCTTCATTTATAATCCTTTCACACTGGGCCTGTGACTGTGTAGGTGTAATGGGATGTGGGCATGGAACACACACACACACACACACATACACGCGCACACACACACACACACACACACACACACACACACACACACACACACACACACACACACACACACACACACACACACCACAGTTGTTCCTTTCCCAGAGGTAGTGCGGTTGTTTCAGACTAGCCATTTCCCAATAGCTTCTAAAAACATTGGCTCATTTGCTGTTCTCCTCTAAGCACCTCTCTCCCCCTCACACCCACGCCATATCACACAAAAGATGGAACTGCAGCTGGGAGGTGGTCCGACCCAAACCTAAAACATTGGCAGCTTCCTCACAGGGCCTGAGGAAAACAACAGAGAGGGATGAAGGGAGGAAGAGCGGGAGAGAGATAGAATGATGGGAGGGGGGAGGGAGAGAAAGAGAGGGGGAGAAAGATCGAGAATGATGGGGAGGGGGGAGAGAGAGAGAGAAAGAGAATGATGGGGAGGGGGGAGAGAGAGAGAGAGAGAAAGAGAGAGAGAGAGAGAAAGAGAATGATGGAGAGGGGGGAGAGAGAGAGAGAAAGAGAATGATGGAGAGGGGGGAGAGAGAGAAAGAGAATGATGGAGAGGGGGGAGAGAGATAGAGAGAAAGAGAATGATGGAGAGGGGGAAGAGAGAAAGAGAGAAAGAGAATGGTGGAGAGGGGGGAGAGAGAGAGAGAAAGAGAATGATGGAGAGGGGGGAGAGAGACACAGGGAGAGAAGTTGAGATTTGAATATCTATTAATCTGGTTATTATTAGGATAGACAGGAAGAAAATCACTGGTGAATGAGATTAGACCGAATCATAACGGCGTGCTGATAAAACCATGTAAAAATGATAATTATGTCATTACTATCCACTGACTGTGTAGAACGTTAGGGCCTGCCTTTCTATATTGTACAGATCTAATCATGTGATTTAATACTGATCTGCATCTTTATCAGAGCTGTGCCATTGCTAATTTATTCATAGATTTATTTACTGTTTGCCAGTTTTAGAAAGAAACACAATTAATTTGTAGCAACACACGCAGAGCGGGAATATCTATGGGAATTAGCCCCTGACCACACTGAACGACGAGGGACCAGAGATGTGTTCGGGATCTTGTTCTGTCTGACAGTTTGCCTTGTAACCGCCTTGAGTCTCAGTGAAATGTATTCATTAATTAACCAATTACCATACAGAACTCCAACATCAGCCTCACCATCACCACACCCTTTCTGGCATCCAATGCCCATCTCTTCTTCATTCTAGAAAGGTTGGCATAATCCCACCAGGGGAAGCTACATGAAGACAGACTGGCATAATTGGATTAATATTTAAATACAGACCTAACCACCAACTGACTCCTCTAGTGATGTCTAGTGATTGAGCCATCCATGGGGTATTATTCTTTACATCCCCGTGGCTGATATCTGTTATCTACCTATCATGTCTAGCTGTGAAAAGGTAGAGGTATCCCTGGTGGATGACACTTCTGTTATCTAAAGGTTTATCTTTGTCTCCGGGTGATATTCTGCTATTTCCTTTTCATCTGAGCTGCCATTTAGCGTGGCTCCTCCAGGCTCCCTCCCCAGACAGACAGACAGACAGACAGACAGACAGACAGACAGACAGACAGACAGACAGACAGACAGACAGACAGACAGACAGACAGACTACACTGAGACACGCTAAGACTAGGCTGCTCTTTAAACCACCAGACGTACCTGCTGCCTCTCTGGGCTTTTACTGCAGTTTCATACCATTAATTGCAGGGGAAATCATTTCAAAACTACCAATTTGAAATTCATTTGAAAGACTACCACCAATTTAAAATGCCTTTGAAAAAAAACACCACCCATTTGGAATTCATCTTAAAAGACACCCATGTCAGAGCATAGAGGTGAATCTTTCCCCAATTACCGCGCAGCGCAGGGTGTCATATCTCTACCCGCTCCCCTCACTCTTGTCCATAATATGATTCTCTACCCACTGACTGTTTTATACATATTCCCCTGCCACTCCCAGAGAGTCTGAGTATTAGTGCTGAGCGATTACTGCCTTTGGATGTCAGTCCGGTTTCGTTTTTTTAGCAAAAATAATCACTGTTTTTCGATTTCAGTTTTGCAAATTTTCCTAAACATTAAATGCACTATGGATTATGTGGGTTGAATGCTGTAACACAGAATAAAACTATTATTAAAAGTCCATGATGGTAGTGACTTCTCATGACTGCTTATCACTTATTAACCATCATTTATTCACATTACTTTAATTAAATATTTCAGTTGTTGTGTAAATGACATTTGAGGACTTCATTTCATTACCAAGTCATCTCATCTCTATAGAGCGGTTGCCTATGCTGTCTGACAAAATCACTATTGTAGTAGTTCTTCAGAGGAAATAAGGCATACTTTTACGACTGCTGAATACCAACTATCAATCACTTAGATCGTGTATTTTCAGGTAGAGATACACTACATGGCCAAAAGTATGTGGATACTTGCTTGTCAAACATCTCATTCCAAAATCACGGGCATTAATATGGAGTTGGTCCCCCCTTTGCTGCTATAATGTCCTCCACTCTTCTGGGAAGGCTTCCCACTAGATGTTGGAACATTGCTGCGGGGACTTGCTTCCATTCAGTCACTAGAGCATTAGTGAGGTCTGGGCTTGATGTCAGGGCTCTGTGCAGGCCAATCAAATTATTCCACACCGGTCTCGACAAACCTTTTCTGTATGGACCTCGCTTGGTGTGTGGGGGCAATGACATAGGAAAGGGCCTTCTCCAAACTGTTGTCACAAAGTTGGAAGCACAGAATTGTGTAGAATGTCATTGTATGCTGTAGTGTTAAGATTTCCCTTCACTGGAACTAAGGGGCCTAGCCTGAACCATGAAAAACAGCTCCAGACATTAGTCCTCCTCCACCAAACTTTACAGTTGGGGCAGGAATCATTCTCCTCGCATCCACCAAACCCAGATTCGTCCGTCGGACTGCCAGATGATGAAGCGTGATTCATCTCTCCAGAGAACGCGTTTCCACTACTCCAGAGTCCAATGGCGGCGAGCTTTACACCACTCCAGTCGACGCTTGGCATTGCGCATGGTGATCTTAGGCTTGTGTGTGGCTGCTTGGCCATGGAAACCCATTTCATGAAGCTCCTGACGAACAGTTCTTGTGCTGACGTTGCTTCCAGAGGCAGTTTGGAAATCAGTAGTGAGTGTTGCAACCGAAGACAGACGATTTTTACGCGCTACGTGCTTCAGCACTGAGCGGTCCCGTTCTGTGAGCTTGTGTGGCCTACCACTTCGCGGCTGAGCCTTTGTTCCTCCTAGACGTTTCCACTTCACAATAATATCACTTACAATTGACAGGGGCAGCTGTAGCAGGGCAGAAATTGGACGAACTGACTTGTTGGAAAGGTGGCATCCTATGACGGTCTCACGTTGAAAGTCACTGAGCTCTTCAGTAAGGCCGTTCTCCTGACAATATTTTCTATGGAGATTGCATTGCAGTGTGCTTGATTTTATACACCTGTCAGCAATGGGTGTAACTGAAATAGCCAAATCCACTAATTTGAAATGGTGTCCACATACCTTTGGCCATGTAGTGTACCTCGTGAAGCAACTGCTCTCTATCCCTCTCCGTGTCTGCCCCACACAGACCTGACAAGTAGGCACGCAATGGATTATGGTCATTGTAGTTAATTACCATGTTTTCTGCACTACACCACACAGAATATTGACCTGTTGGAAACTACAACATCGCACAGTTTGGGCTTGATCTGATTTATCTCTAGAGAAACTGTGCAATGTCCGCATTGATCTCATAGGAATCAAAAACAGACCTAAATGTAATTCAAATGATTGAACCGACGGAGGTCAACATTTCAGTTAATCGCTTAGCACTACTGAGTAATCCTGTGTCCTGTCGATCTGTCTCTACCTGTCTGTCTGAGAGCCTGTCTATCTGCCTCTACCTGTCTGTCTGAGAGCCTGTCTATCTGCCTCTACCTGTCTGTCTGAGAGCCTGTCTATCTGCCTCTACCTGTCTGTCTAAGAGCCTGTTTATCTGCCTCTACCTGTCTGTCTGAGAGCCTGTCTTTCTGCCTCTGCCTGTCTGTCTGAGAGCCTGTTGGTCTGCCTCTACCTGTCTGTCTGATAGCCTGTCGGTCGACCTCTGCCTGTCTGTCTGAGAGCCTGTTGGTCTGCCTCTACCTGTCTGTCTGAGAGCCTGTCTATCTGCCTCTACCTGTCTGTCTGAGAGCCTGTCTTTCTGCCTCTGCCTGTCTGTCTGAGAGCCTGTTGGTCTGCCTCTACCTGTCTGTCTGATAGCCTGTCGGTCGGCCTCTACCTGTCTGTCTGATAGCCTGTTGGTCTGCCTCTACCTGTCTGTCTGATAGCCTGTCGGTCTGCCTCTACCTGTCTGTCTGAGAGCCTGTCTGTCTGCCTCTACCTGTCTGTCTGATAGCCTGTCGGTCGGCCTCTACCTGTCTGTCTGATAGCCTGTCGGTCTGCCTCTACCTGTCTGTCTGATAGCCTGTCGGTCTGCCTCTACCTGTCTGTCTGATAGCCTGTCGGTCTGCCTCTACCTGTCTGTCTGATAGCCTGTCTGTCTGCCTCTACCTGTCTGTCTGATAGCCTGTCGGTCTGCCTCTACCTGTCTGTCTGATAGCCTGTCGGTCTGCCTCTACCTGTCTGTCTGATAGCCTGTGAGCCCCAACCTCAAAGCCCTAATGTAGTCAAAGTACTGATAAACAGCCTGGGACCCGAGAGAAGGGCTGACTGGCAGCCCATCTATACACACACACACACACACACACACATACACACACACACACACACACACACACACACACACACACACACACACACACACACACACACACACACACACACATACGCGAACACCTGCACACACACACATCCCCCTCCAAATACTCGTTCTCTCGCATAAACAGGCCCCTCTGGCCTTCTGCCTCTACCTGTCTGTCTGAGAGCCTGTCTATCTGCCTCTACCTGTCTGTCTGAGAGCCTGTTTATCTGCCTCTACCTGTCTGTCTGAGAGCCTGTCTTTCTGCCTCTGCCTGTCTGTCTGAGAGCCTGTTGGTCTGCCTCTACCTGTGTGTCTGATAGCCTGTCGGTCTGCCTCTACCTGTCTGTCTGATAGCCTGTCTGTCTGCCTCTACCTGTCTGTCTGATAGCCTGTCGGTCTGCCTCTACCTGTCTGTCTGATAGCCTGTCGGTCTGCCTCTACCTGTCTGTCTGATAGCCTGTGAGCCCCAACCTCAAAGCCCTAATGTAGTCAAAGTACTGATAAACAGCCTGGGACCCGAGAGAAGGGCTGACTGGCAGCCCATCTATACACACACACACACACACACACACACACACACACACACACACACACACACACACACACACACACACACACACACACACACACACACACACACACACACACACACACACACACACACACACACACACATACGCGAACACCTGCACACACACACATCCCCCTCCAAATACTCGTTCTCTCGCATAAACAGGCCCCTCTGGCCTTCCTGTCTGTAGTTCACATGTGCATGGTTGCATCAGTAACTGCTGAATCCTTCCTCCTCCTCGTCAACCTCGTCCTCCTCCTCCTTCCCCAATCCAAAGCTCCAGAGTATTTAGCCCACTAAGTGAACTGGCTAACATCTCTTATGAGGGGAGCTGTACATCATAGATGTGTCTTGTTTCAGATAAAACTTTTTTTAACCCCCTTTTTCTCCCTGATTTCTATCTTGTCTCATCGCTGCAACTCCCCAACAGGGTCGGGAGGCGAAGGTCGAATCATGCGTCCTCCGCCATACCGCGCTTCTTAACACCTGCCCGCTTAACGCGGAAGCCAGCTGCCCCAATGTGTCGTTTTTACTGACGACCGAGGTCAACATGCAGGCGGCACAAGGAGTCACTAGAGCGCGATGAGCCCCCCTAGCCAAACCCTCCCCTAACCCGTACGACGCTGGGCCAACTGTGTGCCACCCTATGGGACTCCCGATCACAGCCGGTTGTCTGTAGTGACCCACTGCGATGCAGTGCCTTAGACTCGGGAGGCTCCGTATTTCCATACATCATGCACTACTTGTGAGCAAAGTAGTACACTATATTTTTATTTAGTTGATTTTTTATTTAACCTTTATTTAACTAGGCAAGTCAGTGATGAACAAATTATTATTTACAACGACGGCCTAACCCTGCAAAACCCGGACGACGCTGGGCCAATTGTGCGCTGCCCTATGGGACTGCCAATCACGGCCGGTTGTGATACAGCCTGGAATCGAACCAGGGTTTGTAGTGATGCCTGACCACTGAGATGCAGTGCCTTAGACCGCTGCAGTACCTTAGACCGCTGCAGTACCTTAGACCACTGCAGTACCTTAGACCGCTGCAGGACCTTAGACCGCTGCAGTGCCTTAGACCGCTGCAGTACCTTAGACCGCTGCAGTACCTTAGACCGCTGCAGTACCTTAGACCGCTGCAGTACCTTAGACCGCTGCAGTACCTTAGACCGCTGCAGGACCTTAGACCGCTGCAGTACCTTAGACCGCTGCAGTACCTTAGACCGCTGCAGTACCTTAGACCGCTGCAGTACCTTAGACCGCTGCAGTACCTTAGACCGCTGCAGTACCTTAGACCGCTGCAGGACCTTAGACCGCTGCAGTACCTTAGACCGCTGCAGTACCTTAGACCGCTGCAGTACCTTAGACCGCTGCAGTACCTTAGACCGCTGCAGGACCTTAGACCGCTGCAGTACCTTAGACCGCTGCAGTACCTTAGACCGCTGCAGTGCCTTAGACCGCTGCAGTACCTTAGACCGCTGCAGTACCTTAGACCGCTGCAGTACCTTAGACCGCTGCAGTACCTTAGACCGCTGCAGTACCTTAGACCCGCTGCAGTACCTTAGACCGCTGCAGTACCTTAGACCGCTGCAGCCTGACCGTGCGCCTAGACCGCTGCAGTACCTTAGACCGCTGCAGTACCTTAGACCGTTGCAGTACCTTAGACCGCTGCAGTACCTTAGACCGCTGCAGGACCTTAGACCGTTGCAGTACCTTAGACCGCTGCAGGACCTTAGACCGCTGCAGTACCTTAGACCGCTGCACCACTCGGGAGCCCATATAGGGAATAGGGTGTCATTTGGGGGGCAGTCAGGGGGTTCCCTCAGGGGACACATCTCTATGTGGGCAGTCAGGGGGTTCCCTCAGGGGACACATCTCTCCGTGGGCAGTCAGGGGGTTCCCTCAGGGGACACATCTCTCTGTGGGCAGTCAGGGGGTTCCCTCAGGGGACACATCTCTCTGTGGGCAGTCAGGGGGTTCCCTCAGGGGACACATCTCTCCGTGGGCAGTCAGGGGGTTCCCTCAGGGGACACATCTCTCTGTGGGCAGTCAGGGGGTTCCCTCAGGGGACACATCTCTCCGTGGGCAGTCAGGGGGTTCCCTCAGGGGACACATCTCTCTGTGGGCAGTCAGGGGGTTCCCTCAGGGGACACATCTCTCTGTGGGCAGTCAGGGGGTTCCCTCAGGGGACACATCTCTCTGTGGGCAGTCAGGGGGTTCCCTCAGGGGACACATCTCTCCGTGGGCAGTCAGGGGGTTCCCTCGGGGGACACATCTCTCTGTGGGCAGTCAGGGGGTTCCCTCAGGGGACACATCTCTCTGTGGGCAGTCAGGGGGTTCCCTCAGGGGACACACCTCTCTTGTCCACACTGCTTTAATGATTTAAGTATAATGGTGCCCCATAGCGGCGGTGAATGCTACATTAGCTTGCCGTTGCAAAGCAATGGCTCAATACGATTCACATGCCAGGAGATGTGGGATGGGGAGTTGAGTACTACAGCTCATCGTTGCGGCTATCCAGAGGCTGGTGTTGACAAATCGTTTTCCCTAAATATAATTATTCATCAGGATCAGATCAGCCCTGGATATCAGCACAGCACCAGTACACCGTTCAATTATCATTGATTAGTTGTATTGATAACTCATATGTATACATAGATTGGTATTCTAGACCATGTTGTTTGTTTGCCCTATGGACCATTAGAGCCTGACTAGAAGGCTGTAGACCAGGTGTCTGTGTCTGGCTGAAGATGTTGAGTTGAGCCTGGAATTCTCTGGGGGAACGTTCTAATTCCCATTCCTTGTATTCTTTATGATTCCGTGTCTGGCTCACGTTTCCGAGGCAACACCTGATGATGCGAGGCTCTACAACTAATCAATGATAATTGAACGGTGTACTGGTGCTGTGCTGATGGAAAGCGTTTCCATGCCAAATCAAAATCAAATCTCATATCAAAGTTTATTGGTCATGTACACAAATTTGCAGATGATATCACAGGTGTAGCGAAATGCTTGCGTTTTTAACGCCCAAAAGTACAGTAATACCTAGAAATAAAAAACACAATACACACATAATCCAGAAAAAAGAAAGAAAGAAATATCAGAACGAGCAATGTTAGAGACCGGAATATAAATACATTATAAATCTACAGTACCAGTCAAAAGTTTGGAGACACCTATTCATTCAAGAGTTCTTCTTTATTTTTACTATTTTCTACATTCTAGAATAATAGTGAAGACATCAAAACTATGAAATAACACATGTAGTAATCAAAAACGTCAAGTATGCATTTCCAACAGTCTTGAAAGAGTTCCCACATATTCTGAGCACTCGTTGGCTGCTTTTCCTTGGCTGCAGTCCAACTCATCCCAAACCATCTCAATTGGGTTGAGGTCGGGTGGTTGTGGAGGCCAGGTCATCTGATGCAGCACTCCATCACTCTCCTTCTTGGTCAAATAGCCATTACACAGCCTGGAGGTGTGTTTTGAGTCATTGTCCTGTTGAAAAGCAAATTAATTCTAAATAAATCACAGACAGTGTCACCAGCAAAGCACCCCCACACCATCACGCCTCCTCCTCCATGCTTCACGGTGGGAACCACACATGCGTAGATCATCCGTTCATCTACTCTGCGTCTCAAAGACACGGCGGTTGGAACCAAAAGTCTCACATTTGGACTCATCAGACCAAAGAACAGATTTCCACTGGTCTAATGTACATTGCTCGTGTTTCCTGGCCCAAGCAAGTCTCTTCTTTTTATTGGTGTCCTTTAGTAGTGGTTTCTTTGCAGCAATTTGAAGCAAGTCTCCTCTGAACAGTTGATGTTGAGATGTGTCTGTTACTTGAACTCTATGAAGCATTTATTTGGGCTGCAGTTTCTGAGTCTGGTAACTCTAATGAACGTATCCCCTGCAGCTGAGGGGACTCTGGATCTCCAGTTTGATCATAGAGGTTGATGTTTTTTGCGACTGCACTTGAAAAAACTTTCAAAGTTCTTGATATTTTCCGTCTTGACTGACCTCTATGTCTTAAAGTAATGATGGACTGTCGTTTCTTTTTGCTTATTTGAGCTGTTCTTGCCTAATATGGACTTGGTCTTTTACCAAATAGGGCTATATTTTGTATACCACCCCTACCTTGTCACAACACAACTGATTGGCGCAAATGCATTAAGAAGGGAAGCATTTTTATTGAAATGAATTCCACGTGACTACCTCATGAAGCTGGTTGAGAGAATTTCAAGATTGTGCAAAGCTGTCGTTAAGGCAAAGGGTGGCTACATTGAAGATTTATATTTGAGACATCTCAAATATAAAATATATTTAGATTTAGTAAAAAAATAAAATTGGTTACTACATGATTCCATATGTTATTTCATAGTTTTGATGTCTTCACTATTAATCCATTTTAAAATAAGACTGTAAAGTAACAAAATGTGGAAAAGTTCAAGGGCTAGAACAGTGACTAAGGCTGTGGTGAGAGTCTGATGGTGTCACGCCCTGACCTTAGAGAGCCGTTTTATTTCTCTATTTGGTTAGGTCAGGGTGTGTTGTGGGGTGGGCATTCTATGTTTTTTATTCCTATGTTTTGGCCGGGTATGGTTCTCAAACAGGGACAGCTGTCTATAGTTGTCTCTGATTGGGAATCATACTTAGGCAGCGTGTTTTGCCACCTTAGGTTGTGGGATGTTGTTTTTGTTAGCTCTGTGAAGCCTACAGAACGTGACGTTCGTTAATCATTTGTTGTTTTGTTTGGTGTTCTGATTAAATAAAGAATCATGAACACGTACAACGCTGCACCTTGGTCCACTTCTTCCGACGAGCGTTACAGAACATCCCACCACAAACGGACCAAGCAGCGTGGTAAAGAGGAGCAGCATTTTCTGGAGAAATGGACATGGGAGGAGATCTTGGAAGGCAAGGGACCCTGGGCAAAGGCTGGAGAATATCGCCATCCAAAGGAGGAAATAAAGGCAGCGAAGGAGGAGCGGCGGCGATATGAGGAGGCAAGTCATCGACGGAAGCCCGAGAAGCCACTCCCAAAAACATTTTTGGGGGAGGTTGGCGGAGCTAACTCCCCGTGCTCACGGCAAGAAGCGTGGTACTGGTCAGGCACCGCGTTATGCGGTAAAGTGCACGGTGTCTCCAGTGCGCGTGCACAGCCCGGTGCGCTCGGAGCCAGCTCTGCGCAAGTGCCACGCTAGAGTGGGCATCCAGCCAGGGCAAATTGTGCCAGCTCAGCGCTCTTGGTCTCCGGTGCGCCGTTTCGGCCCAGGGTATCCTGCGCCGGCTCTGCGCACTGTGTCTCCGGTGTGCTGTGACTGCTCAATGCGTCCTATGCCTGCGCTCCGCACGTGCCGGGCTAAAGTGGGCATTCAGCCAAGAGGAGAGGTGCAAGTGTTAAGCACCAGATCTCCAGTCCTCCCCCACAGCCTGGTTCGACCTGTGCCTGCGCTCTGGAGGTGCCGGGCTAAAGTGGGCATTCAGCCTGGAAGAGTGGTGCCAAGGATAAGCACCAGATCTCCAGTGCTCCCCCACAGCCCGGTGCATCCTGTGCCTCCAGCGACGGTCTCCAGTCCGGAGCCTCCAGCGACGGTCCCCAGTCCGGAGCCTCCAGTGACGGTCCATGGCACGAAGCCTCCAGTGACGATCCATGGCACGAAGCCTCCAGTGATGATCCATGGCACGAAGCCTCCAGTGAAGATCCATGGCACGAAGCCTCCAGGGACGATCCATGGCACGAAGCCTCCAGCGACGGTCCCCTCTCCGGAGCCTCCAGCGACGGTCTCGGGTCCGGTGCCTGCAACGAGGGTCCCCAGTCCGGGGCCTGCAGCGAGGGTCTCCAGTCCGGGGCCTGCAGCGAGGGTCCCCAGTCCGAGGCGTGCAGCGAGGGTCCCCAGTCCGGGGCCTGCAACGAGGGTCCCCAGTCCGGGGTCGGCGACAAGGGTCCCCGCACCAGAGGCGCCACCAAAGTGGGGGGAGCCAGAGGTGGAGCGGGGTCTGCGTCCCGCACCGGAGCCGCCCCCAGGGTAGATGCCCACCCGGACCCTCCCCTATAGGTTCAGGTTTGCGGCCGGGAGTCCGCACCTTTGGGGGGGTACTGTCACACCCTGACCTTAGAGAGCCGTTTTATTTCTCTATTTGGTTAGGTCAGGGTGTGATATGGGGTGGGTATTCTATGTTATTTATTTCTATGTTTTGGCCTGGTATGGTTCTCAAACAGGGACAGCTGTCTATCGTTGTCTCTGATTGGGACTCATACTTAGGCAGCCTGTTTTGCCACCTTAGGTTGTGGGATGTTGTTTTTGTTAGCTCTGTGAAGCCTACAGAACGTGACGTTCGTTATTCTTTTGTTGTTTTGTTTGGTGTTCTGATTAAATAAAGAATCATGAACACGTACCACGCTGCACCTTGGTCCACTTCTTCCGACGAGCGTTACAGATGGACTGGAGATAGAAGCTGTTTTTTCAGTCTCTCTGTCCCAGCTTTGATGCACCTGTACTGTTTCTGCCTTGTAGATGGTAGCGGGATTAGGGCGCCAACAGCTCAGTGGCTGATGGATAAAAACACAGTGTCTTAATTAATATCAAACTCCAGAAACGTACACCCACTGACTCATGAAAAATGGCGCAGTGATGTGTGTGTTTGCGTGCGTGGGTCTGTGTGTGTGTGTGCTCGGACTTGCGAGCCTGTGTGTGCATTTGCACTTATGTGGGTGTGTGTGATGTTAGCCATGCTCTTTTCAAATCAAATCAAATTGTATTGGTCACATACACATATTTAGCAGATGTTATTGTGGGTGTAGTGACATGCTTGTGTTCCTAGCTCCAACAGTGCAGTAGTATCTAACAATTCACAACAATACACACAAATCCAAAAGTAAAAGAATGGAATCAATAAATATATAAATATTAGGATGAGCAATGCTGGAGTGGCATTGACTAAAATACAGTAGAACAGAATACAGTATATACATATGAGATGAGTAAAGCAGTATGTAAACATTATTAAAGTGACTGGTGTTCCATTATTAAAGTGGCCAGTGATTCCAAGTCTATGTACATAGGGCAGCAGCCTCTAAGGTGCAGGTTTGAGTAACCGAGTGGAAGCCGGCTAGTGATGGCTTTTTAACAGTCTGATGGCCTTGAGATAGAAGCTGTTTTTCAGTCTCTCGGTTCCAGCTTTGATGCACCTGTCCTGACCTCGCCTTCTGGATGGAAGCGGTGTGAACAGGCAGTGGCTCGGGTGGTTGTTGTCCTTGATGATCTTTATGGCCTTCCTGTGACATCGGGTGGTGTACAGTCGTGGCCAAAAGTTTTGAGAATGACACAAATATTAATTTTCACAAAGTTTGCTGCTTCAGTGTCTTTAGATATTTTTGTCAGATGTTACTATGGAATACTGAAGTATAATTACAAGCATTTCATAAGTGTCAAAGGCTTTTATTGACAATTACATGAAGTTGATGCAAAGAGTCAATATTTACAGTGCTGACCCTTCTTTTTCAAGATCTTTGCAATCCGCCCTGGCATGCTGTCAATTAATTTCTGGGCCACATCCTGACTGATGGCAACCCATTCTTGCATAATCAATGCTTGGAGTTTGTCAGAATTTGTGGGGTTTTGTTTGTCCACCCGCCTCTTGAGTATTGACCACAAGTTCTCAATAGGATTAAGGTCTGGGGAGTTTCCTAGCCATGGACCCAAAATATCGATGTTTTGTTCCCGGAGCCACTTAGTTATCACTTTTGCCTTTGGCAAGGTGCTCCATCATGCTGGATAAGGCATTGTTCGTCACCAAACTGTTCCTGGATGGTTGGGAGAAGTTGCTCTCGGAGGATGTGTTGGTACCATTCTTTATTCATGGCTGTGTTCTTAGGCAAAATTGTGAGTGAGCCCACTCCCTTGGCTGAGAAGCAACCCCACACATGAATGGTCTCAGGATGCTTTACTGTTGGCATGACACAGGACTGATGGTAGCGCTCACCTTGTCTTCTCCGGACAAGATTTTTTCCAGGTTTGCCCCAAACAATCGGAAAGGGGATTCATCAGAGAAAATGACTTTACCCCAGTCCTCAGCAGTTCAATCCCTGTACCCTTTGCAGAATATCAGTCTGTCCCTGATGTTTTTCCTGGAGAGAAGTTGCTTCTTTGCTGCCCTTCTTGACACCATGCCATCCTCCAAAAGTCTTCGCCTCACTCTGCGTGCAGATGCACTCACACCTGCCTGCTGCCATTCCTGAGCAAGCTCTGTACTGGTGGTGTCCCGATCCCGCAGCTGAATCAACTTTAGGAGACGGTCCTGGTGCTTGCTGGACTATCTTGGGCGCCCTGAAGCCTTCTTCACAACAATTGAACCGCTCTCCTTGAAGTTCTTGATGATCCGATAAATGGTTGATTTAGGTGCAATCTTACTGGCAGCAATATCCTTGCCTGTGAAGCCCTTTTTGTGCAAAGCAATGATGATGGCACGTGTTTCCTTGCAGGTAACTATGATTGACAGAGGAAGAACAATGATTCCAAGCACCACCTTCCTTTTGAAGCTTCCAGTCTGTTATTCGAACTCAATCAACAGAGTGATCTCCAGCCTTGTCCTCGTCAACACTCACACCTGTGTTAACGAGAGAAGCACTGACATGATGTCAGCTGGTCCTTTTGTGGCAGGGCTGAAATGCAGTGGAAATGTTTTTTGGGGGATTCAGTTCATTTGCATGGCAAAGAGGGACTTTGCAATTAATTGCAATTCATCTGATCACTCTTCATAACATTCTGGAGTATATGCAAATTGCCATCATACAAACTGAGGCTGTGAAAATTAATATTTGTGTCATTCTCCAAACTTTTGGCCACGACTGTAGGTGTCCTGGAGGGCAGGCAGTGTGCCCCCGGTGATGCGTTAAGCAGACCGCACCACCCTCTAAAGAGCCCTGTATCACCAGGCGGTCATACTGCCTGGCATGCTCTCAATTGTGCATCTGTAAAAGTTTGTGAGGCTTAGGGGCCAAGCCAAATTTCTTCAGCCTCCTGAAGTTGAAGAGGGGCTGTTGCACCTTCTCCATCACACTGTCTGTGTGGGTGGACCAAGCTTTCCACCTTCTCCGCTGCGGTCCCGTTGATGTGGATAGATACATGCTCCCTCTGCTGTTTCCTGAAGTCTACGATCATCTCCTTTGTTTTGTTGACGTTGAGTGAGAGGTTATTTTCCTGGCACCACTCTGCCAGGGCCCTCACCTCCTCCCTGTAGGCTGTCTCGTCCTCCCTGTAGGCCATGCTAATCAGGCCTACTACTGTGGTGCCGTCTGCAAACTTGATGATTGAGTTGGAGGCGTGTGTGGCGACGCAGTCATGGGTGAACAGGGAGTACAGGAAGGGGCTGAGCACACACCCTTACGGTATGCAAATTGCAATGGGTTTAGGGTGTCGGGTAAGGTAGAGGTGATATGATCCTTAACTAGCCTCTCAAAGCTCTTCATGATGACAGAAGTGATTGCTACGGGGTGCCATCTTGCAACTCATTGGGTTTGAAGGTCAACGTGATCAGTTTTATCTTCCTCTCCGTCTATTACCTGTCCAGCACTAGGCCAGAGGATGAAGAGATTTAGCCTTAGGGGTGGGAGAGAGGCTAGACCCTCTAGGGCCCTCCATGTCTCTCTCCAAGACCCTCTACTCTGGTCCCCCATGTCTCTCTCTAGGACCATGTACTCTGGTCCCCCATGTCTCTCTCTAAGACCCTCTACTCTGGTCCCCCCATGTCTCTCTCTAAGACCCTCTACTCTGGTCCTCCATGTCTCTCTCCAAGACCCTCTACTCTGGTCCCCCATGTCTCTCTCTAAGACCCTCTACTCTGGTCCCCCATGTCTCTCTCTAAGTCCCTCTACTCTGGTCCCCCATGTCTCTCTCTAAGACCCTCTACTCTGGTCCCCCATGTCTCTCTCTAAGACCCTCTACTCTGGTCCCCCATGTCTCTCTCTAAGACCCTCTACTCTGGTCCTCCATGTCTCTCTCTAAAACCCTCTACTCTGGTCCCCCATGTCTCTCTCTAAGACCCTCTACTCTGGTCCCCCATGTCTCTCTCTAAGACCCTCTACTCTGGTCCCCCATGTCTCTCTCTAAGACCCTCTACTCAGGTCCCCCATGTCTCTCTCTAGGACCATGTACTCTGGTCCACCATGTCTCTCTCTAAGACCCTCTACTCTGGTCCTCCATGTCTCTCTCTAAGACCCTCTACTCTGGTCCCCCATGTCTCTCTAAGACCCTCTACTCTGGTCCGCCATGTCTCTCTCTAATAACCTCTACTCTGGTCCCCCATGTCTCTCTCTAAGACCCTCTACTCTGGTCCCCCATGTCTCTCTCTAAGACCCTCTAGGGCCCCCCATGTCTCTCTCTAAGACCCTCTACTCTGGTCCCCCATGTCTCTCTCTAGGACCATGTACTCTGGTCCCCCATGTCTCTCTCTAAGACCCTCTACTCTGGTCCCCCATGTCTCTCTCTAAGACCCTCTACTCTGGTCCCCCATGTCTCTCTCTAAGACCCTCTACTCTGGTCCCCCATGTCTCTCTCTAAGACCCTCTACTCTGGTCCCCCATGTCTCTCTCTAAGACCCTCTACTCTGGTCCCCCATGTCTCTCTCTAAGACCCTCTACTCTGGTCCCCCATGTCTCTCTCTAAGACCCTCTACTCTGGTCCCCCATGTCTCTCTCTAAGACCCTCTACTCTGGTCCCCCATGTCTCTCTCTAGGACCATGTACTCTGGTCCCCCATGTCTCTCTCTAAGACCCTCTACTCTGGTCCCCCATGTCTCTCTCTAAGACCCTCTACTCTGGTCCCCCATGTCTCTCTCTAAGACCCTCTACTCTGGTCCCCCATGTCTCTCTCTAAGACCCTCTACTCTGGTCCCCCATGTCTCTCTCTAAGACCCTCTACTCTGGTCCCCCATGTCTCTCTCTAAGACCCTCTACTCTGGTCCCCCATGTCTCTCTCTAAAACCCTCTACTCTGGTCCCCCATGTCTCTCTCTAAGACCCTCTACTCTGGTCCCCCATGTCTCTCTTTCATAACCTCTACCCTGGTCCCCCATGTCTCTCTCTAAGACCCTCTACTCAGGTCCCCCATGTCTCTCTCTAAGATCCTCTACTCTGGTCCCCCATGTCTCTCTCTAAGACCCTCTAGGGCCCCCCATGTCTCTCTCTAAGACCCTCTACTCAGGTCCCTCATGTCTCTCTCTAAGATCCTCTACTCTGGTCCCCCATGTCTCTCTCTAAGACCCTCTAGGGCCCCCCATGTCTCTCTCTAAGACCCTCTACTCTGGTCCCCCATGTCTCTCTCTAAGACCCTCTACTCTGGTCCCCCATGTCTCTCTCTAAGACCCTCTACTCTGGTCCCCCATGTCTCTCTCTAAGACCCTCTACTCTGGTCCCCCATGTCTCTCTCTAAGATCCTCTACTCTGGTCCCCCATGCCTCTCTCTAGGACCATGTACTCTGGTCCCCCATGTCTCTCTCTAAGACCCTCTACTCTGGTCCCCCATGTCTCTCTCTAAGACCCTCTACTCTGGTCCCCCATGTCTCTCTCTAAGACCCTCTACTCTGGTCCCCCATGTCTCTCTCTAAGACCCTCTACTCTGGTCCCCCATGTCTCTCTCTAGGACCATGTACTCTTGTCCTCTATTGTATTCTACAGGGTTAAATCTGTCCTCTTTACTGTGCCTCTGTGGGTCTGGGAGTGGGACTGGGTCTGTGTCTGGGACTGGGACTAGGTCTGGGACTGGGTCCGGGACTATGTCTGGGACTGTGTCTGTGTCTGGGACTGTGTCTGGGACTGGGACTCTGTCTGGGTCTGGGACTGTGTCTGGGACTGTGTCTGGGGCTGGGTCTGGGACTGTGTCTGTGTCTGGAACTGGGTCTGGAACTGGGTCTGGGACTAGGTCTGGGACTAGGTCTGGGTCTGGGACTGTGTCTGGGTCTGTGACTGTGTCTGGGTCTGGGACTGTGTCTGGAACTGTGTCTGGGACTGTGTCTGGGACTGGGTCTGGGACTAGGTCTGGGACTGGGTCTGGGACTGGGTCTGGGACTAGGTCTGGGACTGGGTCTGGGTCTGGGACTGTGTCTGGGACTGGGTCTGCGACTGGGTCTGGGACTAGGTCTGGGACTGGGTCTGGGTCTGGGTCTGGGACTGGGACTGTGTCTGGGACTGGGTCTGCGACTGGGTCTGGGACTAGGTCTGGGTCTGGGACTGTGTCTGGGACTGGGTCTGCGACTGGGTCTGGGACTAGGTCTGGGACTGGGTCTGGGACTGGGTCTGGGACTGGGTCTGGGACTGGAGCAGAGGTAGATCCCGTCAGAGAGGTAGGGAGAGGAGGCACAGAATGCATAATGACACCAGGACCATATGCAGGGTGAGGGTGTGCTTGTGTGTGTATGTATTTGTTTTACTATGGCTGCGTTTACACAGGCAGCCTAATTCTGATGTTTTTCCACTAATTGGTCTTTTGATCAATCAGATCAGCCCTTTTGCTAATAATTGGGCAAAATATCAGAATTGGGCCGGCTGTGCACTACACTATGTTCTTGATTGGCTCGTAAGCCACGTTCCCCACTAAGAGTTCAGTTCACACTCTTCTATCAACAGCCATCAATGAAATCTGGTCTCTCAGATAGACTTGACCTCAGTCAGTCACAATCCACTACAATCTTATCAGACTGGTGTCCCACTGACTCTCCCCAATGGGAGTCAGGATGGTCAGACCAAGGATCAGACTGGTGTCTCACTGACTCTTCCCAATGGGAGTCAGGATGGTCAGACCAAGGATCAGACTGGTGTCCCACTGACTCTTCCCAATGGGAGTCAGGATGGTCAGACCAAGGATCAGACTGGTGTCTCACTGACTCTTCCCAATGGGAGTCAGGATGGTCAGACCAAGGATCAGACTGGTGTCCCACTGACTCTTCCCAATGGGAGTCAGGATGGTCAGACCAAGGATCAGACTGGTGTCCCACTGACTCTTCCCAATGGGAGTCAGGATGGTCAGACCAAGGATCAGACTGGTGTCCCACTGACTCTTCCCAATGGGAGTCAGGATGGTCAGACCAAGGATCAGACTGGTGTCTCACTGACTCTTCCCAATGGGAGTCAGGATGGTCAGACCAAGGATCAGACTGGTGTCTCACTGACTCTCCCCAATGGGAGTCAGGATGGTCAGACCAAGGATCAGACTGGTGTCTCACTGACTCTTCCCAATGGGAGTCAGGATGGTCAGACCAAGGATCAGACTGGTGTCCCACTGACTCTCCCCAATGGGAGTCAGGATGGTCAGACCAAGGATCAGACTGGTGTCTCACTGACTCTTCCCAATGGGAGTCAGGATGGTCAGACCAAGGATCAGACTCGTGTCCCACTGACTCTTCCCAATATGAGTCAGGATGGTCAGACCAAGGATCAGACTGGTGTCCCACTGACTCTCCCCAATGGGAGTCAGGATGGTCAGACCAAGGATCAGACTGGTGTCCCACTGACTCTCCCCAATGGGAGTCAGGATGGTCAGACCAAGGATCAGACTGGTGTCCCACTGACTCTCCCCAATGGGAGTCAGGATGGTCAGACCAAGGATCAGACTGGTGTCCCACTGACTCTCCCCAATGGGAGTCAGGATGGTCAGACCAAGGATCAGACTGGTGTCCCACTGACTCTCCCCAATGGGAGTCAGGATGGTCAGACCAAGGATCAGACTGGTGTCCCACTGACTCTTCCCAATGGGAGTCAGGATGGTCAGACCAAGGATCAGACTGGTGTCCCACTGACTCTCCCCAATGGGAGTCAGGATGGTCAGACCAGGGATCAGACTGGTGTCCCACTGACTCTTCCCAATGGGAGTCAGGATGGTCAGACCAGGGATCAGACTGGTGTCTCACTGACTCTTCCCAATGGGGAGAGCAACACAACCGACATGAACATGTTGGTGAGAGTCTCACCTTTCCTTAGAGAGGTTATGTTAGTGTGTAGGCCAAACTGTTCAGACGCTACAGACAGAAGTTGCCAGATCGGCGTTACCAACTTCAGACGAGCCCCGTGACTCTTACGTTGGTGGGAGTCTCGTCTTTGCGTAGTAGTTTTGTAGGCCAAACCGTTTGGACTTACAGACGTTTTCGTGAGAGAACCGTTTTTCGGGATGTCTCATGGTCTGACCAACACAGCTGTAACTCAGCCATCTTCCACCGCAGATGAGGAAGGACAACATGGATTGAGATGCAGCCCATGTAGAAAAACAGATACTGTATGTCTAGCTTAAACAGACATGGGGATTTCAGGGGATTTTTGGGGACTCCAGGGGTGAAGTAGCTTGATGGAAGATTGATCTATGAGAAATACATCAGCAGAGCCACGTGCTGCTCTAAAGCCAGCATACCCTATAATATGATACTCGGTATAAGAGATGTGTTCATATCATTCTTCTTAGAACACAAATAGCATCAACAGTGTTTGCTTTTTCATTAATTTCTCTGTAAATTCAAACATTCAACTACTGTTGACTGGCAACAAATTATTTTAACCTGAATTACTGTAAACTCTCTCCTTGCTCAACTGTCAGTCAATGAACATACAGACAGAGAGAGGGGTTGGCGGTTGACCTGAGAAACACCCGATCATGTAATTGCCTATTGTTTATTTGTTGACTTTAATTCAATTACTCTGATAGGACTGGAGATGATTAGTATGCATCCCCAAAATTAGTAGAACATCCAATTGGCTATTATTATAATTAGCCCCAGTGGCGCAGTGTGTGTGGTGTGGTGAGGAGACATTGAAGTGGAGGGCTACACACACACACACACACACACACACACACACACACACACACACACACACACACACACACACACACAGGGAAGTGAAGTGCTACTGAAAGACAAGTGTGCCCTTTCCCCACAACACATAAATCATAGGGAGTCAGTCCAGTGTGGAGATGTGATAATGTCACTGTTGGGAATGACTGGAGTAGTTCACAGTGGGTCTTACACTCCACAGAGCCTGGGTAGGTGAAAAGGCTAAAGTGGCATTTATCATCTGCTGTGAACACTACACAGTTGGCAGGAGTGTGTTTATATGTACTACAGTATGATGTAAGTATGAGAGGAAGGATGTCAGTTGAGGTTTACGTGTAACTGTTGTAGCAGTATTTGAGTGCCTGCTTTGTGTAGGTGCATGTCCTAATATTACTGTCGGTGTGAGTAGTTCAGCATTATGCCAGTATGTGTGTCTATGACTGAGTGTGTGTGTGTGTGTGTGTGTGTGTGTGTGTGTGTGTGTGTGTGTGTGTGTGTGTGTGTGTGTGTGTGTGTGTGTGTGTGTGTGTGTGTGTGTGTGTGTGTGTGTGTGTGTGTGTGTGTGTGTGTGTGTGTGTGTGTGTGTGTGCGTGCGTGCGTGCGTGCGTCTATGAGTGAGTGTGTGTGTGTGTGTGTGTCTATGAGTGAGAGTGTGTGTCTATGAGTGAGTGTGTGTGTGTGTGTGTGTGTCTATGAGTGAGAGTGTGTGTGTGTGTGTCTATGAGTGAGTGTGTGTGTGTGTGTGTGTGTGTGTGTGTGTGTGGTGTGTGTGTGTGTGTGTGTTTATGAGTGAGTGTGTGTGTGTGTGTGTGTCTATGAGTGTGTGTGTGTGTGTGTGCGTGCGTGCGTGTGTCTATGAGTGAGTGTGTGTGTGTGTGTGTCTATGAGTGAGAGTGTGTGTGTGTGTGTCTATGAGTGTGTGTGTGTGTGTGTGTGTGTGTGTGTGTGTGTGTGTGTGTGTGTGTGTGTGTGTGTGTGTGTGTGTGTGTGTGTGTGTGTGTGTGTGTGTGTCTATGAGTGAGTGTGTGTGTGTGTGTGTGTGTGCGTGTGCGTGTGCGTATGTGTGTGTGTCTATGAGTGAGTGTGTGTGCGCTTGTCCGTGTCTTTGTGAGTTTAAATGATCCTGTGAATTCCCTGTCTGCAGTGTGTCTGCACAGTATTATAGCAATCCTCTACATAAAAAGGCCATAAAACTCAATACCTCCACAGTTGACCCTATTAAGGCAGGGCCAGCCGCTTATCACTGCATACTAACAGTCATTTAGCCTGGCTGCCGCTACACAGAGCCAGGGCCAGGACTGGGGCTATTTGAGCAGCCAGGAAATCAATGAGGTTAGAGGGAGAAACGGAGAGGTTATAGAGGAGCCTGTCAGAGCCTGTCTCAGAGCAGCTCTCTCAATCTCAGACACATACAGTACAGAAGCCAAGTGTTTTTAGCATGGCTCTGGGCCCCGGAGGCGCCATGGCTGGTTGTGTAGTTCAGAGCAGGGCCAGACGCCATGGCTGGATGTGTAGTTCAGAGCAGGGCCAGGCGCCATGGCTGGTTGTGTAGTTCAGAGCAGGGCCAGACGCCATGGCTGGTTGTGTAGTTCAGAGCAGGGCCAGGCGCCATGGCTGGTTGTGTAGTTCAGAGCAGGGCCAGGCGCCATGGCTGCATATGTAGTTCAGAGCAGGGCCAGGCGCCATGGCTGGTTGTGTAGTTCAGAGCAGGGCCAGACGCCATGGCTGGTTGTGTAGTTCAGAGCAGGGCCAGGCGCCATGGCTGGTTGTGTAGTTCAGAGCAGGGCCAGGCGCCATGGCTGCATATGTAGTTCAGAGCAGGGCCAGGCGCCATGGCTGGTTGTGTAGTTCAGAGCAGGGCCAGGCGCCATGGCTGGATGTGTAGTTCAGAGCAGGGCCAGGCGCCATGGCTGCATATGTAGTTCAGAGCAGGGCCAGGCGCCATGGCTGGGTGTGTAGTTCAGAGCAGGGCCAGGCGCCATGGCTGGATGTGTAGTTCAGAGCAGGGCCAGGCGCCATGGCTGGATGTGTAGTTCAGAGCAGGGCCAGGCGCCATGGCTGGTTGTGTAGTTCAGAGCAGGGCCAGGCGCCATGGCTGGGTGTGTAGTTCAGAGCAGGGCCAGGCGCCATGGCTGGATGTGTAGTTCAGAGCAGGGCCAGGCGCCATGGCTGGTTGTGTAGTTCAGAGCAGGGCCAGGCGCCATGGCTGGATGTGTAGTTCAGAGCAGGGCCAGGCGCCATGGCTGCATATGTAGTTCAGAGCAGGGCCAGGCGCCATGGCTGGGTGTGTAGTTCAGAGCAGGGCCAGGCGCCATGGCTGGGTGTGTAGTTCAGAGCAGGGCCAGGCGCCATGGCTGCATATGTAGTTCAGAGCAGGGCCAGGCGCCATGGCTGGATGTGTAGTTCAGAGCAGGGCCAGGCGCCATGGCTGCATATGTAGTTCAGAGCAGGGCCAGGCGCCATGGCTGGGTGTGTAGTTCAGAGCAGGGCCAGGCGCCATGGCTGGGTGTGTAGTTCAGAGCAGGGCCAGGCGCCATGGCTGGGTGTGTAGTTCAGAGCAGGGCCAGGAGTGTGATTGCGTTTCTCATCTCATACCCTTTTTAGCTCCCATTCTCATTCTGTCACGCAATCTTTTAGAAGTTCCTGTGTATTACTCTTCTGTTTCGTCTGTGATCTCTTACATGACAGGCCATGGTTTCTCTTCATCACTCTCCGATGTTGAGACCTCTAACAGATCTCTCTCTTTCCGTGTCTCTCTCTCTCTCTCTCTCTCTCTCTCTCCGTGTCTCTCTCTTCCCTCTACAGACGCCAATGCCTGCCCCGCCAAGGAGTTCCAGTGCCATAACAGGAAATGTGTGGCTCCCATCTTTGTGTGCGACGGTGACGACGACTGCGGGGATTGGAGTGATGAGGAGAAGTGTTCCATTTCCAGCTGTAGCTCCCACGAGTTCCGCTGTAACGACTCGGAGTGCATCCCGGCTCTGTGGAGCTGCGATGGGGACCCTGACTGCGGGGATAAGTCTGACGAGTCTATGGAGCGCTGTAGTCGCCGGACAGAGCCCCAGAAGGCCCGGTGCTCGGCGGGGGAGTTCCAGTGTGGAAGTGGAGAGTGTGTCCACCTCAACTGGAAGTGTGACGGAGAAGCCGACTGCAAGGACAAATCTGACGAGGCTGACTGCGGTAAGTCATCTACTGAATCTGGGCTTGGATCACCTGAGGGTACACACAGGATGTGGTACTACATCTACAGTGCATTCAGAAAGTATTCAGACCCCTTGACTTTTTCCACATTTTGTTACATTACAGCCTTATTCTAAAATTGATTAAATTGTTTTTTTCCCCTCATCAATCTATGCACAATACCCCATAATGACAAAGCAAAAATAGAAAAATAATTATTTGCAAATGTATAATAAAAAAAAAACGGAAATATCACATTTACATAAGTATTCAGACCCTTTACTCAGTACTTTGTTGAAGCACCTTTGGCAGTGATTACAGCCTCGAATCTTCTTGGGTATGACACTACAAGCTTGGCACACCTGTGTTTGGAGAGTTTATCCCATTCTCTGCAAGTCCTCTCAAGCTCTGTCAGGTTGGATGGGGAGCATCGCTGCACAGCTATTTTCAGGTCTCTGCAGAGATGTTTCAATCGGGTTCAAGTCCGGACTCTGGCTGTGCCACTCAAGGACATTCAGAGACTTGCCCCGAAGCCACTCCTGCATTGTCTTGGCTGTGTGCTTAGGGTCGTTGTCCTGTTGGAAGGTGAACCTTTGCCCCAGTCTGAGGTCCTGAGCGCTCTGGAGCGGGTTTTCATCAAAGATCTGTCTGTACTTTGCTCTGTTCATATTTTCCTCGATCCTGACTAGTCTCCCAGTCCCTGCCACTGAAAAAAATCCCCACAGCATAATGCCTCCACCACCATGCTTCACCGTAGGGATGGTGCCAGGTTTCTTCCAGACGTGATGCTTGGCATTCAGGCCAAATAGTTCAATCTTGGTTTCATCAGACCAGACAATCTTGTTTGTCATGGTCTGAGTCCTTTAGGTGCCTTTTGGCAAACTCCAAGCGGGCTGTCATGTACCTTTTACTGAGGAGTGGCTTCCGTCTGGTCACTCTAACATGTCGGTTGTGTTCTTCTGGAAGGTTCTCCCATCTCCACAGAGGAACTCTAGAGCTCTTTCAGAGTGACCATCAGGTTCTTGGTCACCTCCCTGACCAAGGCCCTTCTCCCCTGATTGCTCAGTTTGGCCAGGCGGCCTGCTCTAGGAAGAGTCTTGGTGGTTACAAACTTCTTCCATTTTAGAATGATGAAGTCCACTCTATTCTTGGGGACCTTCAATGCTGCAGAAATGTTTTGGTACCCTTCCCCAGATCTATGCCTCAACACAATTCTGTCCCGGAGCTGTCCCGGAGCTCTACGGACAATTCCTTCGACCTCATGGCTTGGTTTTTGCTCTGACATGCACTGTCAACTGTGGGACCTTATATAGATACACTACCGTTCAAAAGTTTGGTTTGGGGTCACTTAGAAATGCCCTTGTTTTTTAAAGAAAATCCCCCAAAATTACCATTAAAATAACATCAAATTGATCAGAAATGCAGTGTAGACATTGTTAATGTTGTAAATGACTATTGTAGCTGGAAAAGGCAGATTTTTAATGGAATATCTACATAGGCGTACAGAGGCCCATTATCAGCAACCATCACTCCTGTGTTCCAATGGCACGTGGTGTTAGCTAATCCAAGGTTATCATTTTAAAAGGCTAATTGATCATTAGAAAACCCTTTTGCAATTATGTTAGCACAGCTGAAAACTGTTGTCCTGATTAAGGAAGCAATAAAACTGGCCTTCTTTAGACTAGTTGAGTATCTGGAGCATCAGCATTTGTGGGTTCGATTACAGGCTCAAAATGGCCAGAAACAAGAGTACTTTCTTCTGAAACTCGTCAGTGTATTCTTGTTCTGAGAAATGAAGGCTATTCCATGCGAGTAATTACCAAGAAACTGTAGATCTCAACTAGCAGCTTCTTTAAATAGTACCCGCAAAACACCAGTCTCAATGTCAACAGTGAAGAGGTGACTCTGGGATGCTGGCCTTCTAGGCAGAGTTCCTCTGTCCAGTGTCTGTATTATTTTGCCCATCTTAATCTTTTCTTTTTATTGGCCAGTCTGAGATATGGCTTTTTCTTTGCAACTCTGCCTAGAAGGCCAGCATCCCGGAGTCGCCTCTTCACTGTTGACGTTGAGACTGGTGTTTTGCTGGTACTATCTAATGAAGCTGCCAGTTGAGGACTTGTGAGGCTATGTAGATATTCCATAAAAAATCTGTCGTTTCCAGCTACAATAGTCATTTACAACATTAACAATGTCTACACTGTATTTCTGATAAATGTGATGTTATTTTAATGTACAAAAAATTTGCTTTTCTTTCGAAAACAAGGACATTTCTAAGTGACCCCAAACTTTTGAACGGTAGTGTAGGTGTGTGCCTTTCCAAATAATTTACAATCAATTAAATTTACCACAGGTGGACTACAATCAAGTTGTAGAAACATCTCAAGGATGATCAATGGAAACAGAATGCACCTGAGCTCAATTTTGAGTCTCATAGCAAAGGGTCTGAATACTTATGTAAATAAGGTATTTCTGCAAACCTGTTTTCAGTTTGTCATTGTGGGTTATTGTGTGTAGATTGATGAGGAAAAATTATGTAATACATTTTTTGAAAAAGGCTGTAACGTAACAAAATGTGGAAAAAGTGAAGGGGTCTGAATACTTTTTAATGCACTGTGTACGTATATAGTCTATAGGTGCAGTCTTCTGTGTGTGTAGGGTTATAGTAAGCTTAGAATGACTAAATAGCTTTAAATCACTATCTATGTACAGTTAATGTATGTGGATAGATTTGTGAGTGTAGAGGCATTGGTGTATGTGTGTTCTAGCGTCTTTGTCTGTATGTGTGTGTCTGCGTGTCGGTGTGTGCGTGGATGATACAGTATGCTATCAAACCCCTCCTGAGACCTCTGTGTTGGCGCCCGTTTATAAGAAGCTCCATGCTGGAATCACCACGGCAATCAGTGAGGATGGTTGCCATGCAACAGTGTGATGATTGGAACAGTGGAGAGCCCTTGAGAGGGAGCGAGGGTCCTCATAACCTGGCCCACTCTCCCTGAGTAACACACTATTCTCAACCCCGGAGACCACTCAGTAATGACAAACACTGATCGCAAAGACAGGGAGGAAGTCAGAGTAGATTCATGCAGGGGTTTCAGACTTGTCAGAGGGTTTGGATGTTAAAATATGATTCTTACCATTATAATCAAAATCACTATCATGATTCACATCTTAATTCCAATTAGACTGGTTTGGATTTCTCGCTGACCAATATAAAAAAACAATTAAAACAATTTGAACTTTCATTTAACCAGGCAAGTCAGTCAAGAACAAATTCTTATTTAGAATGACAGCCTACCAGGGAACAGTGGGTTAACTGCTTTGTTCAGGGGCAGAATGTCCGATTTTTACCTTGTCAGCTCGGGGATTCGATCCAGCAACCTTTCAATTACTGGCCCAACGCTCTAACCACTAGGCTACCTGCCACCCCATATGGCTGCCATTCTATCCTATTCTGGAACTTTGAGGGTTTATGATATAGCCTGTCTAGTAATTTAATAGGATCTCTATGGTAAACAGCTCCTCCCAGCTTCTCATTTCCACAGGATTTCTCTGGAGCAGAGGGGAGTTAGGGGAGAGAATAGGGGAGAAGGGGAGAACGGAGGGTGATTACTGTTGAATTGGAATGCACTCTGTGTTTGCCTAACCCACGATAAAACACACACATCTTTTCACAGGGGTCATTTTCTTTCTGACAGGATACCAGCTTGGGGTTGGATCACTAGAGAGATACATAGAACGTTGGATGATGAGCAGTTGAATTAACATCATATTTGTGGCTCTTTCTTGCGGTCTCTTGATTTCGACTCCCTCACACTCTCTCTCTCTCTCTGTCTCTCTCTGTGTGTGTTCTCTCCTCCACAGCTCTGCTGACCTGCCGTCCAGATGAGTTCCAGTGTGGTGATGGGTCCTGTATCCATGGAACCAAGCAGTGCAACAGGGTGCACGACTGTCCTGACTTCAGTGATGAGGCCGGCTGTATCAACGGTGGGTGGAAACTGCATTCTCTTCTGTTCTTGATCTCCTGGATACTGCATTATGTCCATATAGTTGACATATGTTCCAATAATCCAAAATAGTTTTTTCCACCATATTGCTTTACTCACTGGGTTTTCACACAAAGGGAAGGCATTTATGGGTACATTGGGACACACTACTGCTGTAGATGAGAAATGTCCCAGAACTCTGAAATAGCTTTCTTTCTTCATATCCTTACTACATTCTCCTCTCCAGCTCTGTGGGCATTTCTGAGAATAATTGGGACGCAGAACTGTTTCTGTATATCTATGGTACAGTAACTATAGATTTTATTGCTACGTGTCTATGGTAACACGTTCATATTTGACAGCTACGGTCTTTGTCTTGTATATCTATGCCAGAGAGAACTGAAGGTCAAACTAATGCAGACTGGACTTTATTTAGGAGCCGTTATTGTGAGATGTGGTCCGTGATCAACCTGGAATCCATAACACACTGCTTGTGTGTACTAGCCCAACAGTAGTATAGTGGTGTAACTCCAGCATGCGGACAGACAGTAGTATAGTGGTGTAACTCCAGCCATGCAGACAGACAGTAGTATAGTGGTGTAACTCCAGCCATGCAGACAGACAGTAGTATAGTGGTGTAACTCCAGCCATGCAGACAGACAGTAGTATAGTGGTGTAACACCAGCATGCAGACAGACAGCAGTATAGTGGTGTAACTCCAGCATGCAGACAGACAGTAGTATAGTGGTGTAACTCCAGCATGCGGACAGACAGTAGTATAGTGGTGTAACTCCAGCATGCAGACAGACAGCAGTATAGTGGTGTAACTCCAGCATGCGGACAGACAGCAGTATAGTGGTGTAACTCCAGCATGCAGACAGACAGTA